>NC_057808.1:18978778-18982182 GCF_018294505.1 Triticum aestivum | reverse complement strand
ACGACGGGCGTCGGCCACTTTTTTCCCGTGTCCACGTACCGCCCGTTCACGGGTCCGTGTAACGGTCCGTGTACGTGTGTGTGCCTCGTACGTGGTTTTGCCCAGTTTTCCATGGCGCACGTCCCGTTCCGTCCACGACGGGCGTCGGCCGCTTTTTCCCCGAGTCCACGTACAGCCCGTTCACGGGTCCGTGTACGTGTGTGTGCCTCGTACGTGGTTTTGCCCAGTTTTCCATGGCGCGCGTCCCGTTCCGTCCATGATGGGCGTCGGCCGCTTTTTTCCCGTGTCCCCGTATAGCCCGTTACGGGTCCGTGTAAGAGTCCGTGTACATGGTTTTGCCTAGTTTTCCATTGTGCGCGTCCAGTTCCATCTACGACTCTTGCCCGTGTCTCCTTTAACACGTTCTTTGTGATGACATCACATGTATGAATCGGCCAAGTATCTTGGTCACTTGGCACGAATAGTTTTGAGTGTGCTCGCGACTGGCCTTATCGAGTGATTGCGTATGTCATATAAGGGACTTTACCATTTGACTTGACCATGACTTAGCCGTGTAGCCTACGACAAAGGCATCCGCATGAATCGGTCAAGTATCTTGGTCACTTGGCACATATAGTTTTGAGTGTGCTCGCCACTGGCCTTATGGAGTGATTGCATATGTGATATAAGGGACTTTACCATTTGTATTGACAATAAGTTAGCCGTGTGGCCTGTGACGACGGCATCCGCATGAATTGGCCAAGTATCTTGGTCATTTGGCACATATAGTTTTGAGTGTTGTTTCCGATGGTCCTGTCGGGTGATTGCGTATGTCTAACAAGGGACTTTGCCATTTCATTTGCCAATGACTTAGCGGTGCAGAATTTGGCTACCATTTGGAACCTTAGTTGGTGAAGGAGAGTTGTGGGGGAGGGACGAATCCATGCGACATGGGGCTAGATCTCAGTGGATCATGGCAGCATGGCCACACTGCCACTTACAATGCCCCGTCGCGTATTTAAGTCGTATGCAAAGGATTCAGCCCACCGCCCGTAGGGAAGGGAGCTTCGAGGCGGCCGGCCGCGGCACGTCGGCCGGACCGGCTTAGCCAATGGCACGGGCCCTTGGGTGCGCAAGCGCCCCTAACGTGGATCGGGGCGGGCGGCGGGCGCAGGAGTCGCATGCTAGCTTGGATTCTGACTTAGAGGCGTTTAGTCATAATCCGGCACACAGTAGCTTTGCGCCACTGGCTTTTCAACCAAGCGCAATGACCAATTGTGTGAATCAATGGTTCCTCTCGTACTAGATTGAATGACTATTACGACACTATCATCAGTGGGGTAAAACTAACCTGTCTCACGATGGTCTAAACCCAGCTTATTGGCGGGTGAACAATCCAACACTTGGTGAATTCTGCTTCACAATGATAGGAAGAGCCGACATCGAAGGATCAAAAAGAAACGTCGCGGTGAACGCTTGGCTGCAACAAGCAAGTTATCCCTGTGGTAACTTTTCTGAAACCTCTAGCTTCAAACTCTGAAGATCTAAAGGATCGATAGGCCACGCTTTCATGGTTCGTATTCATACTGGAAATCAGAATCAAACAAGCTTTTACCCTTTTGTTCCACACGAGATTTTCTGTTCTCGTTGAGCTTATCTTAGGACACATGCGTTATCTTTTAACAGATGTGCCGCCCCAGCCAAACTCCCCACCTGACAATGTCTTCCGCCCGGATCGGCCCGGAGCCAAAAGGAGGGGACATGCCCCGCTTCGGACCCACGGAACAAGTAAAATAACGTTAAAAGTAGTGGTATTTCACTTGCGCCCGTGAGGGCTCCCACTTATCGTACACCTCTCATGTCATTTCACAAAGTCGAACTAGAGTCAAGCTCAACAGGGTCTTCTTTCCCCGCTGATTCCGCCAAGCCCATTCCCTTGGCTGTGGTTTCGCTGGATAGTAGACAGTGATAGTGGAAATCTCGTTAATCCATTCATGTGCGTCACTAATTAGATGACGAGGCATTTGGCTACCTTAAGAGAGTCATAGTTACTCCTGTCGTTTACTTGCGCTTGGTTGAATTTCTTCACTTTGACATTTAGAGCACTGGGCAGAAATCACATTGCGTCAGCATCCGCGAGGACCATTCAATGCTTTGTTTTAATTAAACAGTCAGATTCCCCTTGTCCGTACCAGTTCTGAGTCGACTATTTCATGCTCGGGGAAAGACCCCGAAGGGACGATTCCCGTCCGTCCCCCGGCCGGCACGCAGCGACCCGCTCTCGCCGCGTGAGTAGCTCGAGCAATCAGCCGACAGCCTACGGGTTCAGGGCCGGGACCCCCGAGACCAGTCCTCAGAGCCAATCTTTTTCCCGAAGTTACGGATCCGTTTTGCCGACTTCCCTTGCCTACATTGTTCCATTGGCCAGAGGTTGTTCACCTTGGAGACCTGATCCGGTTATGAGTATGACCGGGCGTGGACGGTACTCGGTCCTCCGGATTTTCATGGGCCGCCGGGGGCGCACCGGACACCGCGTGACGTGCGGTGCTCTTCCGGCCACTGGACCCTACCTCCGGCTGAACCGTTTCCAGGGTTGGCAGGCTGTTAAACAGAAAAGATAACTCTTCCCGAGGCCCCCACCAGCGTCTCCGGACTTCTAAACGTCACCGTCAACCGCCACATCCCGGCTCGGGAAATCTTAACCCGATTCCCTTTCGGGGGATGCGCGTGATCGCGCTATTTGCCGGGGTTACCCCGTCCCTTATGATCGGCTTACCCATGTGCAAGTGTCGTTCACATGGAACCTTTCTCCTCTTCGGCCATCAAAGTTCTCATTTGAATATTTGCTACTACCACCAAGATCTGCACCGACGGCCATTCCGCCCGGGCTCACGCCTCGGGTTTTGCAGTGGCCGCCGTGCCCTCATACTCATTGGGGCATGGCACTCGCCCAGATGGCCGGGCGTGGGTCGCGCGCTTCAGCGCCATGCATTTTCGGGGCTAGTTGATTCGGCAGGTGAGTTGTTACACACTCCTTAGCGGATGTCGACTTCCATGACCACTGTCCCGCTGTCTTAATCGACCAACACCCTTTGTGGGTTCTAGGTTAGCGCACAGTAGGGCACAGTAACCCGGCTTCCGGTTCATCCCGCATCGCCAGTTCTGCTTACCAAAAATGGACCACTTGGAGCACCCGATTCCGTGGCACGGATCACCGAAGCAGCCGCGCCATCCTACCTATTTAAAGTTTGAGAATAGTTCGAGCACGTTGCATCCCCAATGCCTCTAATCATTGGATTTACCTGATAGAACTCGTAATGGGCTCCAGCTATCCTGAGGGAAACTTCGGAGGGAACCAGCTACTAGATGGTTCGATTAGTCTTTCACCCCAGTACCAAGTCAGAAGAACGATTTGCACGTCAGTA
>NC_057808.1:18966175-18973084 GCF_018294505.1 Triticum aestivum | reverse complement strand
TCCACGACGGGCGTCGGCCACTTTTTTCCCGTGTCCACGTACCACCCGTTCACGGGTCCGTGTAACGGTCCCCGTACGTGTGTGTGCCTCATACGTGGTTTTGCCCTGTTTTCCATGGCGCGCGTCCCGCTCCGCCCACAACGGGCGTCGGCCGCTTTTTTCCCGTGTCGACGTACAGCCCGTTCACGGGTCCGTGTAACGGTCCGTGTACGTGTGTGTGCCTCGTACGTGGTTTTGCCCCGTTTGGCATGGCGTGCGTCCCGTTCCGTCCAGGATGGGCGCCGACCACTTTTTTTCCCGTGTCCCCGTAAAGCCCGTTCACGGGTCCGTGTAAGAGTCCGTGTACGTGGTTTTGCCTAGTTTTCCATGGTGCGCGTCCAGTTCCGGCCACGACTCTTGCCCATGTCTCCTTTAACACGTTCTTTGTGATGACATCACATGTATTAATCGGCCAAGTATCTTGGTAACTTGGCACAAATAGTTTTGAGTGTGCTCGCGACTGGCCTTATCGAGTGATTGCGTATGTCATATAAGGACTTGACCATTTGTCTTGACCATGACTTAGCCGTGTAGCCTGGGACGAAGGCATCCGCATGAATCGGTCAAGTATCTTGGTCACTTGGCACATATAGTTTTGAGTGTGCTCGCCACTGGCCTTATGAAGTGATTGCATATGTCATATAAGGGACTTTACCATTTATCTTGACCATGTCAGGACCCCGATTCCAAGTCACATCGATCTAGCCGGTAACACCTCATATCACTTTGCGGCCTCACGCACGGTATTCCCACGGGTGTCGCCTTACCATGGCCCGGGACCGTTTGCGCCTTTTGGCTCACATATATGATAGTATCGCTAGCATCCATATGACAGATAGCCCGGGCCGACATGACTAGTCGTGAACCCAAAGTGGCACTAACTTATATGGAAAGGCATACATGAATCAACATCGAGCTTGTCGGTCAGCAGCGTGTGAATCCGGGCTGTAGCACTGGGCTAACAGGACTCCGGGAACCTGGGCTGTAGCAGGCTAGGCAGGACTCCGGATGTCACCGCGTGACATTTCCCCGAAGGGACAGACACAGGAACGAAGTGAATCACATGCCGGTCAGTCAAGTGTTCCGGAGCAGTAGTGCTGGGCTAGCAGGACTCCAGTGAACCGGGCTGTAGCGGACTACTATGGCTCATGGAAGCACAAGACTAAACTTCCCCATAAGAGAGGCTACCAAGGATAAACAACTAGGTTGTCGGATCCCACACATACCAAGCATTTCAATCATACACACAATATGATCGATATGTGTAAATACAACATGGCATCACAACATAACTCTACGACTCAAAGTATTTATTCATTAGGCTCCGAGGAGCGAGATATTACAAACATGGGTCTCATGACCCGGCATTCAAGTCATACAAGAAAAACCACATGCGGAAGCTTATCTTGTCTGAGTACAAAAAACTACAAATGGAAAAGGCTGAGAAGCCTGACTAACTAGAAGACCATGCCGAGGGCACAAGATCGTAGCTGAGGTATCAAGCTAAATGTCAAAGTCCACACGGAACTACTAGCGAGACTGACATCTCTCTACAAAACATAAAATAGGCAAACGTGAGTACAAATGTACCAAGCAAGACTTACATCAGAACTAGCTACATATGCATCAGTATCAACAAAGGGGGTGGTGGAGTTTGACTGCAGCAAGCCAGCTTTGACTCAGTGGCTATCCTAAACTATGACTGCAAGTAACTCTTTTGGGGTGGTGCACACGAATCCACATATTCACCATATCAATACACCACTATGGATCCGCTCCCGTCTCCCTACGAGAAGGCCATCCATAGCACTCATGCTTATCTTGCGAATTTTAGAGTATCCACTTTCACTTGTCTATGAATTGTTATAGGCAACCCAGAAGTCCTTTACCGCGGACACGGCTATTCGAATAGATCATTTATAACCCTGCAGGGGTGTACTTCTTCACACATGTTTCCACCACTTAGCGTCTGCACACGACATGTGCTCGGCAGACTTCAAGCGAAAGCCGACGTGGGTGTAGACCACGACCTACCTAAACACTCAAGTCCCTAGTCCAGGTTTGTCGCCTATCCAGGTTCCATCCGCAGGGAATCCGGCCGAGGTTTCCACATACGGCCCCGAACAATGTGTGCAGGGTTCCCGAGACACCAAACGGGCGCCCGCTACACCATGCCACGTGCCTACCGCATCATAGCCCACCCCTCGGGTCAGCGCTGCGCACGGCCTCCGGCATACTACAAACACTAGAAACTACTTGCAACTCCTGGACAAAGGACTAGGGTGGTTAAGAAGTCGAGCGGGGTCATATTTCAGGGCCCAACGTGTGGTAGTAGCTATTTCATGGATCACAAACACAGAACTCAGTTCCTGAGGACGGCTTCAATGAGACAACCCACCATGTCCTCCTACATGGCCTCTCACCGCTACCTTTACCAAATCGTGTTCACACACTTAGCTCACACACAGTAGGACATGTTTACAACTTTCCAATTCATCCCCGATGAATCAGACCTTACACAACTCTAAGCAATAGCAGGCATGACAAACAAGCATGAATGAGTAGGCACATCAGGGCTCAAACAACTCCTACTCATGCTAGTGGGTTTCATCTATTTACTGTGGCAATGACAGGTCATGCAAAGGAAAAGGGGTTAACCTACTGCAACAAGTAACAGATGAATTGTTGTTGTCCTAATGAAGTAAAAGAGAGCAGGAGCGAGAGACTGGGATTATATCAGAATGAACAAGGGGGTTTTGCTTGCCTGGCACTTCTGAAGATGATATAACTCTTCATCGGTGTCATCGAACTCATCGTCGGAACGTCGTCTACTGAGAGGGACAATTACCGGCACACAAGGAAGACCACAATCAATGCAATGCAACAATATGATGCATGATCATGACATGGCAATATGTTGTGGTTTGAGCTAATGCAACTAGAAACCAGATTAAATGAAGTTGGGTTGAACCAAGGGTTCAAATTCAAACTCCATATGTGCTTATTTAAATGCCGATTATGCAAATTGCCATATAAAGCAACCTTAGGTTGTTCAAACATGCATGCAAATGGTACAGATGGATAGATTGGATTTTTCTGATCATTTTTCATATATAATTTGTTTGATTTGGAGTTACGGATTAATTTCTATGAATTTTTTAAGTTAGCATTATTTTCTGAAATTTCCTGAATAAGAATAAATCCAGAAAATAATTAACTGCGTCACTGTGACGTCAGCGGTCAACGGTCGGCCAGGTCAAACCTGACGGCAGGGACCCACACGTCTGTGACAGAACTAACTAAAACAGGGTTATTAACTAAACTAATTTAATTAGGATGTTAATTAGCATCTGGGTCCCGCATGTCAGTGTCAGTAGGGCTAATTAAGCTTAATTAAAATTTTAATTAGAGTTAGCAAGGCTAGGGCCCACTTGCCAGCGACCCAGGGGAGGTCAAACTGGGTCAAACCCAGGTCAGTGGGGTCAAACCCACCGGCGACGTGACGCCGGCGAGGCTAGACGCGGCGGATAGGGCTGCGGGATTGCATCTCCGGCGACCAAACCAATGTCGGAGGCCATCTACGTGATGAGGAGGCTCGGCTGCATCGACTAGTGCCATCGGTTTCGCCAGAGGTGGCCTAGAACAATGGCGGCGTCCACCCCCGCGGTGGCCGGAGTTCGGGCGAGGTTGGGAATGGTGCTGTCGGGCACGGCGGGGCGAACGGCTGGGTGCTACGGCCTCCTCATGAAGTGGTGAGCACGGTGACGCGCTCGGTTTCGAGCTTACGTGTCTGTGGCCACGACGGCGACATGGCGGGCGGAGCCGAGCTCTCGGCCGTGATGGCCAAAGGGGTTAGGGGCAGCTCGAGCGACGTGGCTAGGGGGAGAAGGAAGAGGAGCTCACGGCGAGTGCAGCGGTGGCCTCGGAAACTCGGGGAAGGGCTGGTGATGGCAGGAGGTCGCCGGCGATCTCAGCATCCGAGGAAGGAAGTAGAGCTCGGCGTCACCATCACAGAGCTCATGGCGGCGCCTGTCTTGGTGCAGAGGATGCTGGGGTCGAGGCGGAGCTCGTGGCATAGCTGGATGGGCGTGGGGAGGTTGGTGGCAGCGGCGAACGACGACGGTGGCAGCGGCTCCGTTCGGGAAGAGAGCAGAGAGGGGAGGGAAGAGAGCTGCGAGGAGGGGAAAAGTGCGGAGGGTCGAGGGGAGTGCGTGGCAGCGCCAGGGAGGGCTAGGGCGAAGCGGCAAGTAGGAGGTGGCCATCGGTGGCCGTGCGCGTGCTGGCGCACCGCGGGCACACGCCCTCGTGCCTTCTGGCACGAGGTTGAAGGAGGTGGCGCTGGCCTGGGCCACTACAGCAGTGGGCCGGGCCAACAGTGCTGGACCAGCACAGGAGCTGGGCCGGTTGGTGGCGCAAGGTTAGTCCTTCTCTCTCTCTCTCTCTCTCTTATTTTTCTTTTCTATTTTTGTTATTTTGTTTTGATTTAGTTTGGAAACTAAACCATTTTAAAACTTTCTGTAAATTTTTATGTGAGCTCAGAGAGCTAGTCCAAGGTTACATGCAAACTTACAAAATATTTGAACATTATTTCATATATCACAGAAATAATTCCAACCCAAATATATTATTGATTTAAATCAAAGGCCCAAAATAAATTATTCCTATGACTCCAAAAATTATTGGTTGGAATTTCACCTCATGCCAATATTTTCACAGAATAACAGGAACATTTTCTTGGACTCATTAGATGAGATTTAAATGTTGGTTATTTTTAGAGGTTTTTTGAGTCTTTGAAAATTCCTCAATTCAAATTTCATTTGAATTTAAACATGATGCAACAACCAAGATAGTCCAAGTACAAGGTAAAGCTAGCGATGTGACAGAACATGACTTAGCCGTGTAGCCTGTGACGACGGCATCCGCATGAATGGGCCAAGTATCTTGGTCATTTGGCATATATAGTTTTGAGTGTGTTTCCGCTGGCCTTATCAGGTGATTGCATATGTCTTACAAGGGACTTTGCCAGTTCTTTTCCCATGACTTAGCGGTGCAGAATTTGGCTACCATTTGGAAGCTTAGTTGGTGAAGGAGAGTTGTGGGGGAGGGACGAATCCGTGCGACATGAGGCTGGATCTCAGTGGATCGGGGCAGCAAGGCCACTCTGCCGCTTACAATGCCCTGTCGCGTATTTAAGTTGTCTGCAAAGGATTCAGCCCACCGCCCGTTGGGAAGGGAGCTTCGAGGCGGCCGGCCGCGGCACGTCGGCCGGACAGGCTTAGCCAATGGCACGGGCCCTTGGGGGGCAAGCGCCCCTAACGTGGGTCGGGGCGGGCGGCTGGTGATGAAGCCATGTACCTAGGGTAGGGTCATAGGCATGACCGAGACACCCTCCCCTAGGACATTACCCTAAAACCAGAAGCATTCGAAGAGAAGACATCATACACTCGACCATGAATCATTCCACTCGGAAGACTTGAAGTCACTCGACCATGGGGACTATCACTCGACCGCCAGAAGATCTAAAGCCACTCCGCACTGCAACGGTCGGACATTACATCATAGCTTTAATGGTCATTATGTCTCTTTATTACTAGCGTTACTAGTAACGCCTCCCTCTTGATGTACCTTAAACCCCTTGTAACGTTGGCTGGCAGGGGTCCTGGCGCACTGTATATAAGCCATCCCCCTCCACAGGCACAAGGGTTCGCACCCCTGTAAACACACACATACATAATCCAGTTGACTGCCTCCGGGCTCCGAGACCTAGGGTTGTTACTTCTTCCGAGAAGGGCCTGAACTCGTAAAACTCGTGTGTACAACTTCACCATAGCTAGGATCTTGCCTCTCCATACCTACCCCCTATTCTACTGTCAGTCTTAGTACCACGACAGTTGGCGCCCACCGTGGGGCAGGTGTCTAAGTGACTTGTTGGAGAAGTTACAATTTTTCTTATTCCCATCATCATGGTTTCTGGCGGAGGATTGGCCGAGGGCCGCGAGATCCGTCTTGGCACACTCGTGTTGGTCGCCGACGACTCCTCTTGGCTCCAAGAGGCTCCACTCGACGTCGAGGCGCTTCCCGTCCGCGGGGCAACGCACTTTCGCGCGTGCGTCCGCGGCGTCCTTCTTCGGCAGCCGTCGACTCAGTATCGGTCGGCTCTTGTGGCGTCCTCGCTCCCTGCCACTCGCCGGTGCAAGCATTCCAGTCGGCCACCCCACAAGTCTCGGCAATCGATCCCGACGAAACTCTCTACGGCCTGTTCGACCTGTCGACTGACTCCGTCGAGACTACATCCGAGTGTGACAGCAGTGACCCCGCGGCGGAAGTCCTGATGGTAAACGGACCGCGCAGTCCTCCTGGCTTCCCCCGTGATGACGGTGGCGATGGCGGCGGTGATCCATCGCACGTCCACGAGGAGTACCGCCCCGAGCCCCTCTCTTCGCACTAGAGGGAAGAGCTTCGCCGCCGTGACATGGATGCACTTCACACTCCTATCGTTGGAGAAACCCCTGAGGCCCGGGCCTTGGAGGAGGCGCGCCTGGCCAACTTGGCTGAGCGCACTCGACTGGATAATCTCCAGCACGCACTCGACGAGTGTGCTCGGCAGCGGATTCCTGAGTCCAGTCGACGACAGCTTTTTCCGCTTCCAACTCAAGTATACCGAACTCCGATCACTACAAGAAACAGCTATTTTACCGTCTGCCATGGCGGACGGCAAAGGCACGAACGGCGGACGGCAAAGGCCTTTGCCGTCAGCCGCGGACGGCAAAAGGCTCCGGCAAAGTAGGCTACGGTAAACAGCTGCTTTGCCGTCTGCATCCGGGCGGCTGACGGCAAAGGCCCTTTGCCGTCTGCCGCGGACGGCAAAGA
>NC_057808.1:18957439-18966016 GCF_018294505.1 Triticum aestivum | reverse complement strand
CTTTGCCGTCTGCTTCCTGGCGGCTGACGGCAAAGGCCCTTTGCCGTCTGCCGCGGACGGCAAAGAGGGCGGACGGCAATAATTGTGCTCTCAGTCCGTTAAGTGGCTAACGGCAGGCCTTTGCCGTCCGCCGCGGACGGCAAACTTTCTAGTGCCTTTGCCGTCTGCCATATGATGTCATCTACACGTCACTACATGGCAGGCCTTTGCCGTCCGCCGCTGACGGCAAACTCTTTTACTCTTTGTCGTCTGCCACTGTAGGCAAAGTGACCAAATGGGTCAGCTCCCAGGAAGCACAGCTGGATGCCACGTGGCCTCTTTGCCGTCTGCTGCAGACGGCAAAGAGCCCGTTGCCGTCGGTGGCAGACGGCAAAGAGCCTGCATATTGGCTCTTTTTTCTGTTTTTTATTAAATCCAACAATTTTCATCACAAATATATATGACATATATAGATATATTTCACAGCAAACATATAAGATATCCATCCAACATGCAGAGTTCCATCATACATAGTTCCATCACATATGTTCCATCCAACTACCAAGTTCCATCATACATAGCATAGTTCATCCAACTACCAAGATACATGCATAGTTCAACGATACAAAAGAAATAGAGAAAGGGATAAGGAGCATTCCATCTATGCAAGCTTTCTTCAAGTGAATGAAATCTGCAAAATGAAAAATAAGAAAGTTAGAAATAGGTGACTAGAACAAGAAGAAGACTAGAACAAGAAGAGTATGTCATTTATGGGCTAACTTACGTGAAATGGATCATATATGAGCTAACTAAGTTGAAATGGGTCGTTTATGAGCCAACTAAGGTCAAATGGATCGTTTTTGAGGTAGCTAAGGTGAAATGGATCGTTTTTTAGCTCACTTAGGTCAAATGGATCATTTATGAGCTAACTTAGTTGAAATGGATCGTTTTTTAGCTAACTTTGTTGAAATGGATCATTTATGAGCTAATTTAGTTGAAATGGATCTTTTTGAGCTAACTTTGTTGAAATGGATCATTTATGAGCTAATTTAGTTGAAATGGATCTTTTTGAGCTAACTTAGGTGAAATGGATCATTTAAGAGCTAATTTAGGTGAAATGGATCTTTTTTAGCTCACTTAGGTCAAATGGATCATTTATGAGCTAAATTAGTTGAAATGGATCGTTTATGAGATAACCTAGGTAAGATGGGTCATTTTGGAGTTAACCTAGGTGAAATGGGCCATTTTAAAGCTAACGTAGGTAAAATGGATCATTTAGGAGCTAATCTAGGTAAAATGGGTCATTTTTGAGCTAACTTGGATGAACTGCATCATTTATAAGCTAACCTAGGTAAAATGGGTCATTTTGGAGGAAAAGAAGCTAACTCTATGTCATTATGGTAAGCATATTGGAGGAAATAAAGCTAAGTCTAGGTCTTTATGCATTTTTTAAGCAAAACACTAGAGAAACTTACCGTGATCAAGGAGGTGTAGGAGCGGGGTGGCTAGTGCCGCTACCTGGAGAAGGATCGTGCGATGCGTTTCTGGAGTTAAGCTGCACCAAAGATCATTTCCAATGTCTCGTTAGCATTATGACACTCAAATGTTAAGACTAGCAAGTAATGTCCATTCAAATTAAACTCACCGTGCTCCCAGGAGCAATCACTGGCATCGGCGGAGCGGGCTGACCGGACTTCTCGCACACAGACTGCACATTTGGTTTTCACAACAGAGTCATACTAGTTAGTAATGAGACTCAAATGTTAAGACTAGCAAGTAATCTGTAGAAGAAACTTACCACAAGGAGCTCGTACATGGCCCTTGCCTGCATGTTATTCCGTGCCATCTACTCCTCCATCATCTTTCTCGTCCTCTCCTCCATCTCCCGCTGCCTCTCCGCCGCCTCCGCCAGAAGTTTCTCCATTCTATCTCTCTCAGTCTGTATAGCAGCCTGCAACACCACTCACATGACCATTTGTAATCATTGATGGAAGCGCACACAATATAATGGAGAAAGGTAACTGAGTACGTACCACTAACCTTGATGGCGAGTTGCACTGGCCGTTCACGAGGCCTTATCTCAGGAGTGGAGCTTGACTGGCGCGCCTTGATCTCCGGGAGAGTGCTAGGACAACGGATAAGTCCATCTCCAATGGCTATGGAACCATGGGACCTCCCGCCACCAGATATCATCACCAGCTCTGGATCAATGGGACCCTGGCTCGGGTTAAAGTCCTCCCCTTTCCTCGCCTTCCCCTCATCTCTATATCTCACGAGCTTGTTGTGGGAGGAGATGTTGGTGAAGTTGTTTGCATCATCGAGGTCAGACTGAGAGAAAGCCTTGACTTTCTTGAAAGAGGCAGTGTGGGCCATGGCATACAGGTCGTACACCTCTGGCACCTTATCCGCCTTATTGTAGCGTGCCTGAAAGAGAGAAACAATGAAAATTAGTAATTAAAGGGCTCAAGCTAGCATGATGAATGAATTGCATGAATCACGAAGCAAACCACATACCCAGTTGCGCCCGAACTGATATAAGTTGGAGCTGCCTTGATGGTGTGGCACACCTTCCATTTGGGCACGTTTGTCCTTGGCCTCGTTGTGGAGGGCTAGCCATTCTTTTGAGCACCACTCATCGACCAACACCTCCCAACAATCCATCCGATCCGCACACCATCTCGGAGGCGCCTAAGTTAGCAAATAGAAACTTGAGCGCCACGGCTAAGAATTACTAAATGAAGGAACTTAAGTAGAAGGCCTTAAGAATTACCTTCATGTACTGCTCCTTACTTAGGAACTTATCGCGGCACGCCGGCTTGGTCTTCTTGATACCACGCAAGGCGTAGTAGTCTCGAACAGCCTGCACCCGATCCTCGTGCCGTAAGTTCTGGAGTAGGCGCTTGCAGACGTTTTGGATAACATGTGCCGCGTCCTCCTCGTATCCCTCCTCACACCTGTAGAATGTCTTCAATCAAATGAGACAATATTGATTAGTACAATTAATAACTAGCTAGTTGAAGATTTTTAAATGTGTAAAGGAGAAATTACCCAGAACGTCCTGATCACCATGTCTGCCCTCGTGTCGCACACGACACCGTCGATAATGACATCCGGCGGGGCCGGGGCAGCCACGTAGTGCTCCCAGCTCAATCCAAGATCTGGAAGCCGACCCTCACCAGGCAACGTGACAAACCCCGGGAAGTTTTGCCGGCAAAGAACTCCAAGGACGGAGTTGGGCCGGCGGACACTATGATGGTGGTCCCAACCCCTGCAGCATGACAAGGCCAACACATTAGTTATTTGAAGAAACGTGAATGCAGAAGGTACAAAAATATTAAATGCACTTACGTACCTCTCCCCATCAGGGAAAATCAACCACCTCTGCTCGCGGGTCACCGGCACGGACGGGAGCCGTGTAGCACCACGCTGGCAGACTGTGCCACCCTCCTCCTCAAGATCAGTCGGCTCCCCGCCATCATCAGCATGGCCACTCGGCTCCTCGGGCTGATCTAGCCAGGTACCCCATCCGGACGTGTGCTCCTCCGGGGTCTCGTGGGCCGAAGGCCAGTCGACCCGAGGCTCGTGGGCCCAAGACCCGTGGACCGGAGTCCGTGTAGCCTCCTCCTCGGACGAGTCCACCCTAGCAGTCACGTGCTCGGGTGAAACAGCTGGGGGTGGCGGCGAGGAAGGCGCCGTAGCAGTCACCCTACCTCCTCTCCCGCGACCACATGCCCCACCTCCTCTCTTCCTACCTCGTCCCCTACTGGGCACCGCGGTCGACGAAGAAGGGCCCGGCGGTGCGGACATACTGTCCAGCAATGCTCGGCGGACAGGTGCGTCTGGAATCGAAGACCTCAGACCACGCGCCGACGAAGAAGGGGCCTTGGCGCGCTCCCGACCAGCGCCCACCATCTTTCAACACCTGCCATGACAAACAGTAAACGAAATTAGTACAACATAAAAAAAAGACCGACATGAATAATAATATGTGTATCACTTAAGTGTATCATCATCAAGTACAACATTAAAAAATTTAATACCTGACACTACTAATAATCTCGATCAGTATCATCAATAAATGCATAATCATCATCATCACTATAATCAATGACGGGCTCATAGGGTTCAGTGGCATCAACATGTGGAAGGCCACCTTGACGTAATCGGTCAAGCAATGACAGGTCATCCGCAGCAGTAACCTCTTCTTGTTCCGGCTCTTCTTGTTCCACCTCTGGGGTGATGTCGGATTCATTGTAGCTGTCTACTTCAATGTTTTGGGGTGAAGTATAGCGGTTCTTGAAACGCTTTTTGGAAATACGTGTCTCTTGGAAGAATTCTCCTTCATATGTGTCTGGGTTAATGTGAGGTTCATAATCCTCTTCCTTTGGGGGAGATAGTCTAGCACGTGGCGGCACTTCATAAACGACATCCCAACCTTTCAGATTTGGATTAGTTTGGCAGGCCCACGGTAGATAGAATACTTGGGTCGCCTGTTGAGCCGTAATATAGACATCAGGAACATCTAAATGGGTGCTTTGGTTGATTTCAACTAGCCCTATATGTTCATGAGTCCTTCTAGTCTCCTTCGGCTGAAACCAATAACATTTGAAGACTACGACATTCGGTGGGTTTTCACCATAGAATAGAAGTTCATAAATTGCTTCAACTCTCCCATAATACTCGGTACCTCCTTCGCCGATAGCAGATACACAACAATTTGTAGACTTTCGGTCGGCCATAGATAGCTCTTTGCCATAGGTACGAAAGCGATACCCGTTGATGTCGTATTTGTCAAATGAACGGACCTTATAGTCAAAATCATTAGCGACTTGTCTCAATTCGGCGTCCATAGACTCTGAATTAGCCTACAAGTTTAATATGAAAGGATTGTTGCATTACGCACAAATTAGCGAATGAAACCGGGATAGCCGCCTACAAATTAGCCTACAAGTCTAATAGAAATTACCGTTTGTTTGAACTAAGAGATGAAACCGGGATAGCCGCCTCCTTGCTTTGCGAGAAGCTCATACTCTTCGACAGAATCCTTTTGGATCACCGCTCCATACGAGAATAAGGCGACGTATCGACTATATGAAATATCCAGGAATAAGAGCAGTTCAAAGGAAATAGAAGTTACGAAACTATGTACCGAGAACTTACTCGATGTACGGCCGCACTTCTATCAGGTTGTTGAAGATATACAACGAAATGGTCCGCCATTGTTCGTTATCCAAAGATACTGGATTTGAAACACTGGCTGGTGTGAAATTCCCTTTGAATAGGCTGAGGTTGAATCCACCCTTTTTAGGGTCGTCAGCATTGTACCGAGGCTTCGGATTATGCAAATGACGATTTTTGGCTTCGTAGTGTGCTGTCACAAAGTTTGCCGCCTCCTCAGTGATGAATGCCTCAGCCATCGATGCTTCAATTCTACGTTTATTTTTACATTTTTGTCGAAGCGTCTTCTACATCCTCTCAGTTGGGTAGCACCAACGATTTTGCACGGGCCCCCCCAATCTTGCCTCGGTCGGGAGATGCAAAATCAAATGTTGCATTGGATTAAAGAAGCCCGGTGGAAAGATCTTCTCTAACTTGCAGTTCAACTCCGGCGCCAACTCTTCCATTTCTTCTAGCACGCCAGGCGATAGTTCTTTCGCACAAAGAACACGGAAGAAATAGCTGAGTTCTGCCAGTACTAGCCATTCATCCTCAGGGATGAAGCCACGCAACATCATCGGCATTACCCGCTCAATCCATATGTGCCAATCATGACTCTTGAGACCAAAAATCTTCAATTTATCAAGACTGGCTCCCCTCTGTAGATTCACTGCATACCCATCGGGGAACATCAACTGCATTTTCACCCACAAGATAATTTCCCTCATAGCTGGCCTTCCAAGATTGAACCATGCCTTTGGCTTCGTCCAGTTCTGCTTTCCATTCGGTTCTTTCATGTTTTGTAACGGCCTATCACATAGCGCCTCCAGATCGACTCTAGCCTTAGTTTTATCCTTTGACTTCCCATCTATGCCGAACAATGTACCAAAAAGTGCCTCGGCGATATTCTTCTCAGTGTGCATCACGTCGATGTTGTGTGGGCAAAGGAGGTCTTTGAAGTAAGGCAGATCCCATAAGCATGTTTTGTGAGTCCAGGCGTGCTTAGAATTATACCCCTTGAAGTACCCTGGACGCTCTAGATCTGGCTCGAGAGCGTTTAACTGATCCAGGGTCTGTTGGCCTGTCAATGCAGGCGGTACAGAGTTTTTGACAACTCTACCTCTGATGAAGTTCTTCTTGTCTTTCCTGAACTTATGGCGAGGATTCAGGAACTGTCTATGCATGTCGAAGCAAGAAAACTTGCGACCGGCCTGAAGCCAACGAAACTCAAGAGCTCCCTTGCATGTGGGGCACGGGAACCTTCCATGCACACACCAGCCAACGAATAGCGCATACGCCGGCAAGTCATGCGTCGAGTACATGTACCAGACACGCATTATGAAGTTCCGTTTGCTATAGGCATCGTATGTCTTGAACCCATTATCCCAGGCTTCTTGCAATTCGTCCTTAAGCGGTTGCATGTACACATTCATATTTTTCCCCGGATAGTTGGGCCCTGGAATTATCAACGTCAGGAAAATGTTCTTTCTTTGCATAATCTGTCCGGGGGGGAGATTGAGTGGAAAGACAAATACGGGCCAACAACTGTATTGGGCTGCCGTCATACCAAACACACTGAACCCATCCGTGCTGATGCCGGCTCGAGGATGCCTCGGATCTGCCGCTTTGTCACCATGTAATTCATCAAACTTTTTCCACGCAACACCATCCGATGTGTGTACAATCATCAGATTCCCATCTGCATCTAGTTCGGTTCTTTTGCCCGTTTTGTGCCATGTCATCTGTCTGGCCGTCTCTTCGACCATGAAAAGACGTTGAAGTCTTGGTACGATTGGCATATACCGAAGAACACTAACGGGGATTTTGGTCTGTGTCTTCTCACCCATACCGTTGTCTACCACAACATACCTGGAAGACTTGCAAATGGGACAATAGTTCAAGTCCGCATAGTCAAGCCTAAACAAGACACATCCTTTCTCATAGGCATGTATCTTATCATAGGGCATCTTCAGTGCACGGAGGATTTTGTCCGACTGGTACATGTTTGCAGGCATTACATGGCCTTTGGGTAGAAAGTGTCCAAATACTGTCATCATTGCATCGTAGCATTCTCTGCCCAAGTTGAACTGAGCCTTCAGAGCCATTACTTGTGAGATGGCATCCAACTGACAAAGCTCAGTGTGCTCATGGAGCGGACGTTTTGAAGACTCCAACATTTCATTGAAGGCCTTTGCAGATTCCTCCATCTCCTCGTCCGAATCCCGAGCATCATCAAAGTCTTGCACCATGTTTTCCATCCCGGTACCATGCTCGTCGGTGCGACGATGATCCACCTCAGCTCGGTCACGTTGGGCAGACTCACCATGAAATGTCCACACCGTATAATCGGGTGTAAAACCACTCTTCTGCAGGTGTTTGCCCATTTCAGCCTCTGTCCTCTTTTCCCAATTGACGCACCGTAAACAGGGGCACCAGGTTTTCCTCTGGCCATTTGCAAATGCGGCTCGCACAAACCCCTTGGTTTTTGTGAACCATTCAGTGCTCCATTTGTTCTGACCAGTGTGACCGGTGTACATCCACGCACGATCACTCATCTTGACTTTCAGAGCTACTAGACACACAACAAATATATATATGTAATTCACCATGTATATATTCATCAGTTGATCTACTTTGTCAATTTTATTACGTCCATGCAACCTACACTCTAATAGGTAATGATAGGTCCTAATCCCACCCGAGTATGTTTAGATTGGGTTCATTTTCCCATGCTATGCTCCGGATCCTACGAAAAATTTCGACAGCACCTCCCCGCTGTTCTCCTGATACACGTCTCTGCAATGAACAGAGAGGATGTGTACCCGGAGAACAACAAGGGAGGCACTGACGAAATTTGTGCGTCGGATCCGAAGCAAAGCATATGGGAAAACGAACCCTATCTAAACATACTCGGGCTGTCCATGGATAGCGTTGGACAATTCGAAAGAATCAAGGTTATAAATATGCAAATGCATGCATATTTATAACTATGACGCTTTCGAACGGGAGACACATATTGGTTACGCATACTGATGATTCAAGACACATATATAGCTAGCTATCAAGTTTCATCGGAATAGATCAAATAATTAATGGGGGAGGAGGACATGTCATTTGTGCTCACCCACGAACGACGGGGCAGAGCTCGTCAAACGCACGGCGAGGTCGTCGAACACCAAACAACTGCACATTTAAAACTACCCGATCAACACAATTATATATGATGTTTTTCATAACAAAATCGAAAGATATATGACCTAACTAATAATTCACAAATATATGACCCCGTCGGCTTCTGGAAGGCCAAAGAACACCTTTTCGTGAGGTGTCGGGGGTCGGGGTGTCGTGTCGGTCTCGGGGTGCCGTGTCGGGGTCGGGGTCTCGGGGTCGGGGTCTCGGGTCGGGGTGCCTGGTCGGGGTTGGGGTGCCGTGTCGGTGTCG
>NC_057808.1:18904217-18955890 GCF_018294505.1 Triticum aestivum | reverse complement strand
AGGTAGTGCCCTCTTTGCCGTCCGCCTCTCTTTGCCGTCCGCCTTTTTGCCTCTTTGCCGTCTGCTAGCAGACGGCAAAGAGGCGGGCCGTTATGTTTTTCCCAAACGGGCGGGGGGTGGGGGCCACCTCACTCTTTGCCGTCTGCCAGCGGACGGCAAAGATTCTTTGCCGTCTGCTAGCAGACGGCAAAGAGCTTCTTTGCCGTCTGCCGTTTCTTTGCCGTCTGCTTTTGGGTAGCTGATGGCAAAGAGCTTCTTTGCCGTTAGCTAGCAGACGACAAAGTGCTGGCAGATGGCAAATTAGCTGATTCCAGTAGTGGATTCGGAATCTCACAGCTGCAGCCCGAATAGCAGAGTCGATTCAGCCTTCCCAGTCAGAAGCTGGCAGAGGTTTGATGCAGATTCGGGCTTTACTGCAGGTAGCGGGAGAGCAGAACACAGCAGTGTCTCAGTCGCGGAATAGGATTCATAGCAGATGTGTGGTGGCAGACACAGTTCAGTCGGCTCACAGCCCAAGATCGCCTGCGAGGCGTGAGAGACGTGGAGATCGGCAAGAACAGTACAGAAACCGTGAGCAGTATGATCACCGACTCGACCACGATGATCGTCGTCGAGTGCCCACGCCCCCCCAAGGAGTGGGTCATACATGCCTCGGCAACACGATGACAGACGCCCTCATAGTGGTGGGCGAATGATTCCAGTCGACCCCCGAGAGCCGGGCTTTGATGCGAGATCTATTCTCGTTCAGGGTCTGGTTTACAGGAACAGAGCTCACAGAGAAGGTCATGACAGAGATTATCCGACTTGCAGCAGAGTGCATGTCTCAGGCCCAGAGTGATTCAGCAGAGCCATCAGGGCTGCAGTGATTCCTCCCAACTTCAGGTTGGCGACTGGAGTCAGCAAGTTCACTGGTGATTCCAAGCCGGACACTTGGCTTGAGGACTACCGAGTGGCTGTTCAGATTGGCGGCGATAATGATGAAGTGGCCATGAAGCACCTTCCTTTGATGTTGGAGGGCTCGACCAGAGCGTGGTTGAATCAGTTAGCACCTGGCATCATATATAGTTGGGAGGAACTCGCCCGAGTGTTTTTTAGGACCTTTGAAGGTACATGCAAACGGCCAGCAGGGTTAACAGAGTTGCAGTCCTGTGTGCAGAAACCAAATGAAACCTTGAGGGATTATATCCAGAGATGTTTCACGTTGCAACACACAGGGGAGAATGTGTCAGATCACCAAGCAGTTTGTGCCTTCAAGGAAGGTGTCAAGTATCGAGAGTTGAACCTGAAGTTCGGTCGAACCGGGGATATGTCTCTGAGTCGAATGATGGAGATTGCCACCAAGTATGCTATTGGTGAAGAGGATGATCGACTCCGGAGTGGCAAGCACAAAACAGTCGCCCAAGAAACCGGAGGAGGGAATTCCAGTCAGAAACATAAGCGCAAAGCCGAGCTGGCTGCTCCTGGTGAAGCCTTAGTCGTGACTCAAGGAAAGTTCAAGGGGAAGCCCAAAGGGCCCTGGAACCCCAAGAAAGTGAAATATCAACATGGAAATGATGTGTTGGATTTACCATGGCACATTCAGACCAAAAAAGATGAAGAGGGTAATTTCATTTACCCTAAACATACCACTTGACAGTGTCGGCTCCTGATCCAGCAGTTCCGAGAGAAGCAGCCCAAGGAGAAGGAAAAGGAGTCGGACAAGGGTGAGGATAAAGAAGAAGACGATGATGGTTTCCCCAACGTCAATTCCACTCTGATGATTTTTGCTGATGTTGAGAGCAAAAGTCGACTGAAAGTCATTAAGAGAGAAGTGAACATGGTCGCTCCGGCGACACCCAGTTATTTGAAGTGGTCTCAGACTGCCATTACATTCGACCAGTCTGATCACCCAGCGTGCATAGCCACCCCTGGGAGGCAAGCGTTGGTGGTCGACCCAGTTGTCGAAGGCACTCAGCTGACTAAGGTGCTGATGGATGGTGGCAGTGGCCTGAATATCCTTTATGCCGAAACATTGAAAGGGATGGGCATTCCGATGTCCAAACTTAGTGAAAGCACTATGAGTTTCCATGGGGTTGTACCTGGCAAGAAGGCTGAGTCACTCGGCCAGATTGCCCTCGATGTGGTTTTCGTTGATTCCAAGAATTACCGCAAGGAAAAGATGACATTTGAAGTCGTGGATTTCCAGACTGCTTATCATGCTATTCTGGGTAGGCCTGCTTATGCACGTTTTATGGCCCGGCTATGTTACGTGTACCTCAAATTGAAGATGCCTGGTCCCAGAGGAGTGATCACTATCACTGGCAATCAACAGAAGGCAGAAGATTGCTTCCAGAAGGGCACAAAGATTGCCGATGCACAAATGGTAGTAGTAGAATTGCAAGAGTATCAGAAAAATGCAGATCTGAGTGATTTGCTACGAGCCAAGAAGCCTGCCACAGACTCTGCATTTTAGTCGTCCGGTGAAACGAAGCCGATTCATATTCACCCGACCGATCCCAATGCTGCTCCGACTCACATCTCAACAACACTCGACAGCAAATAGGAAGAAGCGCTCATCCAGTTCCTCCATGAGAACTGGGACATCTTAGCATGGAAACCTTCTCACATGCCGGATGTTCTCAGGGGGCTGGCTGAGCACCGTTTGCGAGTCGACCCAAAAGTGAAACCAGTCAAAGAACATCTTCGACGGTCCGCCGTACAGAAGAGAAAAGCAATTGGTGAAGAAGTGGCTCGACTCCTGGCAGCTGAGTTTATCTGAGAGATTTACCACTCTGAGTGGCTCGCCAATGTTGTCATGGTCCCCAAGAAGGACGACTCAGTTTGCATGTGCATTGACTTCAAGCGTATCAATCGGGCCTGCCCGAAAGATCATTTTCCTCTCCCCCGCATCGACCAAATAGTCGATTCGACTACGGGGTGTGAGCGCTTGTCCTTTTTGGACGCCTATTCAGGGTATCATAAGATCCGACTATATGGACCCGATGAGATAAAAACAGCTTTAATCACTCCATTCGGGTGCTTCTGTTATGTCACCCTGCCATTCGGCCTCAAGAACGCCGGAGCCACATTCATGAGGATGATTCAGAAGTGTTTGCTCACTCAAATCAGTCGGAATGTGGAAGCATACATGGATGACATTGTAGTCAAGTCACTTAAGGGTTCCGACCTGCTGGCTGACCTTGCTGAAACTTTTTCCAACCTCAGAAGGTACGATATAAAGCTTAATCCATCAAAGTGCAAATCCGGAGTTCCTGGCGGAAAATTACTCGGTTTCCTCATTTCCGAACGAGGGTTCGACGCTAACCCAGAGAAAGTTGGTGCTATACTCCGGATGAAACGCCCTGTGCGTGTGCACGTTGTCCAGAAGCTTACTGGTTGTTTGGCCGCCTTGAGTCGATTCATTTCTCGCCTCGGTGAAAAGGCATTGCCTATTTACCGACTGATGAAGAAGTCTGATAAGTTCGAGTGGACTCCTGAAGCTAATGCAGCGTTTGTAGAGCTCAAAGCTCTGCTTTCCACCCAGCCGTTGCTCGCTGCCCCAATCAGCAAATAGCCTTTACTGCTTTACATTGCAACCACTGGACAAGTTGACAGTACAGTACTCACGGTCGAGCAGGAAGAAGAAGGAAAAGCATATAAAGTTCAGCGCCCAGTATATTATGTTTCTAAACTTCTGACTCCATCAAAGCAAGGATATCCACAATATCAGAATCTTGTTTATGGGATTTACATGACCACGAAGAAGGTTGCACACTATTTCTCTGATCACTCCATTACAGTCGTCAGCGACGATCCATTATCAGAGATTTTGAACAACAGAGATGCAACTGGATGAGTGGCAAAGTGGGCGATTGAACTCCTTCCCTTGGATATCAAGTTTGAGGCAAAGAAAGCTATCTAGTCCCAAGCAATCGAAGATTTCCTCACCGAGTGGATCGAACAGCAATTGCCGATTCAAGTTCACTCGGAACATTGGACCATGTTCTTTGACGGATCCAAGATACTGAATGGTTCCGGTGCTGTGGTGGTATTGGTATCCCCCCGAGGAGACACGCTCAGCTATGTCCTCCAGATTCACTTGATTCCTCCAACAACGAAGCTGAATATGAAGAACTCCTGTATGGGTTGCGTATGGCCATTACACTCGGCGTCCGTCGCCTCATGGTCTACGGTGACTCAGATTTGGTGGTTAATCAAGTGATGATGGAGTGGGACGTTAGAAGCCCAGCTATGACTGGTTACTGTAATGCAGTGAGAAAGTTAGAAAAGAAGTTTGAGGGGTTAGAGCTCCATCACATACCCCGGCTGAAAAATCAAGCAGCTGATGATTTGGCAAAGATAGGTTCCAAGAGGAAGGCTATTCCCAGCAACGTGTTTTTGGATAACATTCATACACCTTCAGTTCAAGAAGATCCTTTCACTGAAGAGCCCCTGCAGCCTAAGAGTGCCACAGATCCGACTGAAGTCGAAGTCCCAGCCGTGGTCGACTTGATCATGGAAGTTTTGGTCATCACTCCGGACTGGACAGTGCCGTATATTTCATATATTCTCAGGAAGGAACTCACAGAGGATGAAGAAGAGGCTCGACATATCGTCCGTCGATCCAAAGCCTTTACTATGATAAGAGGACAGTTGTTCAGAGAAAGTGCGACTGGAGTCTGCCAGAAATGCATAACACCAGAAGAAGGTCGAGTGATCCTCAATGACATCCACTCGGGAACCTGTGGTCACCAAGCGTCCTCTCGGACCATTGTGGCCAAAGCATATAGAGCAGGATTTTACTGGCCATGAGCAAATGAGATGGCAAAAGAAATAGTCGACAAGTGTGAAGGTTGCCAGTTTTACTCCAACATGTCTCACAAGCCTGCATCGGCCCTGAAGACCATTCCACTCGTCTGGCCCTTTGCTGTTTGGGGTTTGGATATGGTTGGACCTCTAAGGACTGGTAGGAGCGGAATTACTCACGTGCTCGTGGCAGTCGACAAGTTCACCAAATGGATTGAAGCCAAGCCTATCAAAAACCTTGAAGCCAGTACTGCTGTCAGCTTCATCAGAGAGTTAACATTCAGATATGGTGTTCCACACAGCATCATCACTGACAATGGGTGAAACTTCGATTCTGATGAGTTCAGAGCCTTCTGTGCTTCCCAAGGTACTCGAGTCGACTATGCTTCAGTCGCTCACCCCCAGTCGAATGGACAAGCCGAAAGAGCAAACGGATTGATTCTCAAAGGGCTGAAACCCCGACTGATGCGTGATCTCAAACATGCAGCAGGAGCCTGGGTCGATGAACTTCGTCAGTGTTGTGGGGACTAACGACAACTCCCAATTCACTACTAGAAAAAGGCTTACTAGTGGCGCACCAGTTTTTCCTACTAATGGCGCACTACTGGTGCGCCACTAGCATCACGCCACTAGTAATTTTTACTAATGGCGCACCGCTGGTGCGCCATTAGTATCTGCTACTCTAATGGCGCACCGGGCAGTGCGCCATTAGTATAGGCCACGGTGCGCCATTAGTATGCCTCCCAGGGGGCCATATATACCCATGTGCTTTGCCATACTAATGGCGCACTGCAGTGTGATGCGCCATTAGTATCCTTCGGCATACTAATGGCGCACTGCTGGGTGATGCGCCATTAGTACCCTCTGGCATACTAATGGTGCACTGCTCTGGGATGCGCCATTAGTATCCTTTGGCATACTAATGGCGCACGTTGGCGTGATGCGCCATTAGTATGTATATTAGGGATTATTATTTTTTCTTTTCTGATTTTTGCACAGATTACAAAATATATTATTGGACAGAAAATAAGCAGCAGGACACAGCAACAACAGATTCATCGAATACAATAGAAGATTAGTCTCCGAATACAATTCATCATATTAGTCTCCGAATTCAAAAGACCGAACGAAGATAGAACATTACAAGTCTCGAGACCGCGAGTAGCGAGTTTGTCTTCACATTACAAGTCGATATTGATCATCTAAACTACCATCACATAGAAGAGAGATGCGGTCATCACGATGAGCATCATTGCGATGAAACTGGTCTTCATCCGGTTCCTCCAACGCTCCCTCCTCTCTCCCGCTAGATAGGGCGTGTATCTAGATTCCGCCTCCACCCTAGTGGTGTACCCTTTGTAACTGTTACCGCTGAAACGGTGAACCTGTCTCCGACACTCCTCCCAGTCGTCGTAGACTCAGGGAACCTTACCCTTGTACACGACATACGACGGCATCTCTATGCACTAGCCAAACAACAGACAAGACATAAGCAATATATAAGTATGCAACAAAAGGATCGGAAGAGAAAAGCAAGACATCCATAGCACGATTCATGGTCCTACTAACAAATAGCATCGATTACATCTAAGTTGAACGACTGTCCAAACCAAAGAGACATACAAGTTCATTATAGTTTAATTACAACATGAGCTAATGAATGTTTCAGAACTACACATAGCCTCACAACTTTCGACTCGACTCATGGGACCGGAGCGTGGATGAAGCCGCCGTCTGTCGTGATGGTCATGAAGTCGCGGGCGTTGTCAGCCTGCATTTGTAGCGTTGTGTCTATCTCGCTGTTGGACGGTTGAAATTTGAGGTAGAACTGCCCCGAGGTACGAAGGACATCTTGATGGATGATTTCTGCAAACTCCGACTAGATGCGAAAGAATTCTTGTCGGATGTCCGCGTCCTGGATTGCACCCAAGCTTGCGGCCCAATCTTTGAGATTATTTGGTAGCAGAAGGTGATTATGGTCCCGCACGATCGCCCGCATGTGATGGAGGGCGTAGTAGGCATCCTTCTGACCGCCAGGCGGCTGCTTGACGCAGGGGAACATCGTATTGTGGGTGAACACGTGCCTGCCGTACCTACGAACTGGCCTCTTAAAGGTGCCTCCAGATGCGGCGTAGCCGGGGAGAGCATCATCAAGAACTTTCTTGATATTTGTGTAGTCTATCTTGGAGTCACGGTCCGGGTCGAAATACGTGGCCATGGAATATTTCGGGCTTAAGAGGATGAGTGTGCAATGTGTGTCACTGCACAGAACATGGAATGTTAGAAAAAAAAAAAAGAACGATCGAAATCTAAGAAATCATATGTTACGGGGCGGTTAGGAGATGACTTACTCGGGAAAGTAAGGCACGAGGAAGTTATCCTTATCTGGGTTTGCCAGAATGACGCCTTCGAGGTGTGAACTCGCGACTTGCCGGTCCCCAGCGCTGCCCAAGATCTTGGCATGCATGTAGAAGGGGTCGACTATCACAATGTCCGGGGTCTTGTCTCTAATGATCCGCATCTCCATACTCAGCGAAAACAGTCGAACGAAGGTGTAGTGCAGCGGATAAAGGTTAAGCATAGCAAAGATGTCATCAAATCGCAGGACGATCGTACCCCCGACGGCGCTATCCACAAAGCCCTTGCCCTCTGGCACCTTGGCCACGAAAACCGGGTATGCCACATCATTCTCTCTGAGACGCCGCTTCTCCAAAGAAAGAACACTGTTATGCAGACTCCGCGTAGCACCGGTTGCAGCATTGAGCATATTTGTCGGTAGCATCGGCCTACCCGCCACATGCACCCTCCTCGAGATATCCTTAGGTGAAGGTGGTCCGTCCTGAGCACGGATCGTACTCGGTGCTGGTTGGCTCGCACTGGCGCCCTTGTTAGTCTTTCGTTTCCGTCCCTTCTTCTTTATCTGCTGTAATGGGATCGAGTTCTGCTCACAGACCGCCTTCTTGAGCGTGTTGGGGCTGATAATATTTGGCACCTCAGCTATCTGAGGCTCGGTGAAGGCGGCAGCTGGAGGCGTCTCCTGAGAACTGAACGCCAGACGACGCCTGTTGCAATTGGGTTTCTCCGCCGTACCAGCTAGATCGCGGTCGTCTTTTTGAGGGTTGGGTTCTTGAGAAGGAGGCCCGCATAACTCGTCACCGTACCCATGTTCGGCAAAGTACTTATCGACGTTGGTAAATGTACCGTCGTCGTTGTCGTCGTCGTCCGGATCCTGTGCCATATGCATGTTCGGATCCTGTGCCATAGGGATGTCCGGCAGGTCTGGTAGCGTTGCCGCGTTCTTGCCATGGCTTGGCGCTGGCACGACTGGCGGTCTTGTCTGTGGGGTGGTGTCCCCCGCCCCCAAACGAATCTGGCTCTTCGGCCAAAGCAGGGGCCAGCTTACACATGCGCTGAGGGTCATCACATCATCTTCGTCGGCCCCAGCGGGTCGAATCGGAGGTAACAACTCGTCGCAGCCTGGCAGTACCCGAACCAGTTCAACCCTATAGAAGGTGGGTGGCATCGGATTACCGTGGAACACGCGGTTGCCCGGTTGAATGATTTTGCCCTTGGCGACATCGACCAACTCGCCGCCCACAAAGTGCAGGAGAGTGCAAGGAACATCGGTGGCGCCCTGCGAAAACATGTAGGGCGTCAGGGATGCCCAGTCAAAGGCAAGGAGATGAAGTCATCGGCCGAGAGGCTTAGTTACCGTGATGCCGTCGAGCTCGGCTAATGTCGAGGCACCGCCAACGGCGGGCGTGCGCGTGCAACTGACGGAGGGGCCGCTTGCTGGCGAGGTGCCGGCCGGCGTACACCCAGGTGCATTAAGCTCCAATTCCCGTGCCGGCGCCGGAGACACGAATACCGCCTCCGCCGGAGACACCAATGGCGCCGCCTGCGCATTGTGCGAGTTGCTGGCCGTGAAGCTGGGAACCGGGGGAGGCCCCTGTTGGCCGCCCGCAATCCACGTTGTCAGACCCTGAATCAAGGTAGGCACAATGGCGGTGAGCGTCGTTCCCTATTGTTGTCACACTTGCTCTTGGACAATCTCCGGAATCCGCGCCACTTGTGCCTTGAGTTCTTGAACCTCGCGCGACTGGCTTTCCGAGCTGGTCTTTTTCTCCTTTCGCCCACCAGCGGTATAGTATGACGACCATTTTGTGGACAAGCCTTTGCCGGCCACACGACCAGCTGACGACGGCTTACTGAGCTTATCCTTGTTTTTCATTACGTTCAACGCCCTATTTAAAGGGGTGTCAAAAGGGGAGCTCTGAGATGACCCCGCGCTACTGCTTTCAGCCTCCTGCGGAAGGAATGTGAACCATTAGAAATTTGGCTTCATTAACTAGAATGCAACCATATATGTAGCTAATTACGCGGGGGTGTATTCCTTACCAGAACTTTCTCAAGCGCCTTGGTCTTCGGATCCGTGGTAAGCTCCTTTGTTACCGGGTCCTCCTTGTACCGGGCCTGATAAAGTTCCTGGTCTGCTTGTCAGGGAATTTCTCGAAGCGGGGCGGTAGGCCTTGCTCGGCACGCTCCGCGTCCTCCTTGTCCCATATAGGCTCCGCCACTCTATAACCGCCGGGACCGAGTTGGTGGACCCCTAAGTTCAACTGCCGCATTTCTTTCCCCCACTGACTTGATTCGGAGGTTGCGCTGCTCTCGCACTTGATCTTGAACTCCTTGTAGTCATCTTCGCTCATCAAAGGATATTTCGCCTTGATATTCTCATAACTATCACCTTTTTCAATCATTGCCTTCACCGTGCTTCTCCATGTAGACAGGGCCGTGCTCATCCTCGTGAGGGCGGCACTGTTCACTTTATTCCCTGAGAGGCATGTGTTTGCAAACTCATTGGGGAACTTGTATCGTTCGTGCAGCTTCGTGAAGAGGAGGCAGCGCAAATTCCCTCGGTCCTTATGCCTTAGGTTCTCGGTGTTGATCGAGACGGTGCTCCGGAGAATGCACCCGAGCTGAACCGAGTACCCCTTGACTACATGTTTGGGCGCCGTTGGATGCCCGTCGGAGTTCACTTCAGTAAATTCCTCCTTGACGGTGCCGAGCATGTTCGTGCGCCGGTCCTTCCGTTGCCTCTTCGGTTGGCTGCCATCTGTGCATCCGCCGCCATCATCAGTGGTGGCATCCTCGGCGGCACCATCAGTGGTGTCATCCCCGACGCCACTAGGGGTTGTGTAGTCAGGATCGGTGTCTTCGGCGGCGTCCTCATAGCGGTGAGGTTCTTCCTCCATCTCCTGGGACAGCTCCCAGAATTGCTTGCCGCCCAAACCGCCGGCCTCATCGTTGTGGGCCATGTTTCGCTCTAAATAGGAAAAAAGTTTGGTCAAAAAGTTGGTTATTGTCAAGGAACAAGATCTCTAAGTTGACCAAATAACCTAATTCTCGAGGAATGTCGCCAAAAAGATGGTTATTGTGAAGGAACAATTGAGAGATGTTTGTGATATTGCCTAGGTGTTCTGGGATGGAACCTGTTAGTGTGTTGTTGCTAGGTGTTGTGGGATGGAACCAGTAGCTTCCTTGCAACCCACAAAAGAGAAAGGAAAAGGGGTGAAAAGGGGGAGATGGTTAGCTTTGATGAGCAGGCAACATCTTCCTAACCCCCTTCTTCTTGTCTCCTCTCACTATCTCTCTCACACACATGGCAAGCAAGGGTGTCTGAGTGTGTGAAAAAATACTAAACTAATCCAACCACTAAAGCACTAGATCACTACTATTGGTTGATGTCAAGATACATGCTGATTAATTTTTGTTTCGGTTGAGAATCGGGCACCTTCTAGGTCAAGAAAATTGGGCATGACCTTTGCTAATTTTCTTGACCTAGGAGTGCCCCATTCTCAACCGAAACGGAAATTAATCAACATTTCAGGAGAAAGGGGTCATTTCAGAAGATCACAAGTAGCAGCAGCATCACTTGACAAAATCACAAGTAGCAGCAGCATCACAAGTAGTACAGCAGCAGCATCATCACAAGTAGTACAACAGCAGCAGCATCATCACAAGTAATACACTTAATTGGCATAAAATATCAAAAAACAGCATAAACTGGAAAACAAGCAATACTTCTAAAACCAGTTGCAAGCAAATGTACAGTAAAATAAAATGATCCCATAGTGTACTTAATTCAGAACACATGGAAGAAACTTGACTAAATGTACAGATTTTAGAAAAAAAATCCAAGTTAACTAAATGACTGATTCAATTTCAGGCAACTTGGAGAAGAGATCACTTGATCATTGACTGTACTTAATTAATAACACATGGAAGAAACTTGTTATAAACTGAAACGGTTAATATTGAGAATTAAGTTACTCTAAAATGGAGTACGAAATTTTGAGAACAAGCCGTCTGAAAAGAGCACTAGCTAAGATCTAATCCTTATGTCTAGTTAACCACTAATTTACTGTAACCAATGTTCAGAGGCAAATCAGACTTGACAGTAAAGATCAAAATTTCAGACTTGACAGTAAATATAGTGGAAACTGAAGATTATTTAGGAACACACTTGTTCCTAAACTTCAGGTCGATTTAGCAACACAGTCTTCAGTGAGAGTCTAAAAATTAACTACTCCATATACTTAAGTGATTCTACACTAAACCAGAACAAGTTGATGTTTAGTCAAGTTGATTTCAAACTTAACACATAAATAAAATTTGACATCAATGAAATTTAGACTATGAGTGGCTGCCCATGACATCTGCATGGTTCTCTACACCACACACCATCAATACTGCTAGCTACTCCTACTCGATCGCCCCAGCTTTTGCCACAGACAGCAAGAACCTAACACGTTCTCCACCTAGCAGCTAGCTAGGATGACCATGAAATCCTAACACATTTTCAGTGAGCATACACTTCAGAAAATTCAGTAAACATGCACTCAATTTTAGTGATCTTGTACTCAATTTTACAGTGAACTTGTACTCAATTTTACAGTGATCTTGTACTCAATTTTACAGCAGAACATACACTCCAGAAAAATTTTCAGTGATCTTGTACTCAATTTTACAGTGAACTTGCTAAAGAAGCTCCCAAGCTTCAAGATATACTAAATTTGACAGCTAATATACTCCAAAGAAGCATTTTGGAGTACAAGAAGGGGAAAGCGGGAGGCAAGAAGAGGGGGCAGCCGCACCTTGGCAGGAGGGGGCGAGGGGACTGTGTTGGGCTATGGGCAGACGGAGGCGGGGGCGGGTGCCTTGGACCAGTCTGGGAGTTGGCGGCGCTTCCCGGACTCGGGGGCGTACCTGACCTCGATGGCCCAAGTGGGGAGCCGCACCTTGGCCCAGGTGGACGCGTTGCTGCTCCTCGGCGAGGTGGACGCGCTGCGCAGTGGGTCGGGGCGGCGCAGGTGGACGCGCTGCGCAGTGGGTCGGGGCGGCGCAGGTGGACGCGCTGCTGCTCCTCGGGGAAGGCAACAAAGCATCAAACCCTAATCCCCAGCGTGGGAAGGGAAGAAATGGCTAGAGAGGAATTGGGGAAACAAAAGCGAACCTCCTTCTAGTCCTCGAACTGCGGCGGACGACGTGCAGGCGCGGCGGACGGAGGAGGCGGAGCAAGGGGCGGCGTCGTACGGTTGGGGTCGAGGAGTGGGGGATCTGGTGAGCGAGGGAGGGAGGGAGGCGACAGTGCGAGGGGAACAAGTACGTCGATTCTAATGGCGCACCTCCCCCTGGTGCGCCATAAGTACGTCGATTCTAATGGCGCACCTCCCCCTGGTGCGCCATTAGAATTTTGTTTTACTTACTAGCCCGACTGGTGAGGTTATATTCCACCTAACCCTATCTCCATCAGACCACGCCCACTAGCCCGACTGGTCAGCACGCAGCACACACACTAGGAGGTCCTGGGTTCAATTCCCAGGCTCCCCAATTTTTGTTTTTATGCATTTAAAATGCTGTTTGATATTTATTTGTGTTTAAATATGTTCAAACTTGTTTAAATCATAACAGTAATATTTTTTTTATAAAAATAGTAATGAATTTTTAAAAAATATCATCAAATTTGTTATTTCAAAATATAATCAAATTTGCTTTTTTTTTGCAAATTTAGTTGCATTCATTTGTGACGGTGGAGCGGGACGGGGAGGGTGCGGGGGGTCGTCGGCGACGGCCGGTGGAGCGGGGGAGGGTGCGGTGGGTCGTCGGCGGCGGTGGAGTGGGGGAGGGTGCTGGGGGTCGGCGGCGGCGGCCGGTGGAGCGGGGGAGATGGTGCCCATGAAATACAATCGAGAAATGAAGGCTACAATTTAAATACAATCGATCTTAGCTAGCTATCTGTTCACAATCTTCTTGCCCTTATTTTTTGTAAATGGAGTTCTTCTCTTGAACGGACGCGCTTTTGGTAGGGTGGTTCTGCTTCTTTTTGTGGTGTATGCTAATACTTCATCATCGTCGTCATGTTCCATCTTCGGGTCGCAGTACTTGTCGAAGTCTTGCTCATTGGCGACTCCATCCATTCCGATGATCTTCCATTTGCCTCTCCTCACGACAACACGACTGGGCTTTGATGGGTCGGTAATGAAGAAGCATTGGTCCACTTGGGAAGCCAGTACCCATGGCTCATTTTTCGCGGTGACGTTCGCGCCTGCGGTCTTGGATTTGGCTTCGGGTATAACCATGGTGGTGAAATACCGGTCTTCTTTTATGACGCTCTTGGCCCATCTGACACGGAACATCGGGACCTTCTCTCCAGCGTAGCTCAGCTCCCAGATCTCCTCGATCCTTCCGTAGTATCTATCCTTGTCGTTACCGGAGTAGGACTCCATCGTTACCCCGGAGTTCTGATAACCATTGCTCTTCATGTCCTTGTCCTCGGTGTAGAATGTGTAGCCGTTGATATCGTACGCGTCACACGTCATCAGGCTGTGCTCGGCGCCCTGTGACAAGGCGAATATGAGTTGTTCTTCCGCGGAAGAATCCTCATGTAAAGGGTACGACAGAAGCTTCTGCTTGAACCAACGCGTGAAACATGAGTTGTGCTCTTTGATTATATCTCCGTCTGTCCTCTGTTGGCCTCGGTCATTGTACGTCTTCTCAATAAATGTTTTGTGCTATACTACACAAGGATCGACCACGTCTATGTGTTGTAGCGCGACTAGGTTTGCTCTTTCAAAGTCGGCGAGTCGACCATCGAAGTCGACATGCATTTCGCGGCGACCCTCACGGTGACCCCATCCAGCGAGCCTGCCGAGGTGCCTGTTGACGGGCAGACCAACGGGGTTCTCGATGCCTAGATAATTCGTGAAGTAGGAGATGCACTCTTCAGTCAGAAAGCCCCTGGCTATGCTTCCCTCTGGACGTGACATGTTGCGAACGTATCCTTTGATGACACCATTCATCCTTTCGAACGGCATCATGCTGTGCAGGAACGTCGGCCCGAGTTGGATGATATCCTCCATGATATGGACCAGCAGATGCACCATAACATCGAAGAATGCGGGAGGGAAGTACATCTCAAGCTCGCATAGTATCACCACGATCTCTTCCTGTAGCCTTCTGAGTTGCCTCACGCCAACCGACTTCCGATAGATGACGTCGAAAAAGTTGCATAGGCCAAATAGCGTTTCACGGACGTGCGCGTCCATGATCCCAGGGATTGCAACTGGAAGTATCTGCGTCATCAGCAGGTGACAGTCATGAGACTTCATCCTGCTGAACTTCTGCTTCACTGAGTCTAGGTATCTGCTTATCTTCCCCGCATAACCGTAAGGAAGTTTTACTCCTACGAGGCAGGTGAAAAACTGATCGATCTCCTCCTGACTTAGAGTGAAGCACGCGGGAGGGAAGTCATTTCCGGTCTTCTTGGCCTTTTTGCCTTTGCGACGACTTTCCGTGTCCTGCTTCGCCTCATCATCATCATCATCATTAGCGTGAAGCTCCTCCCTGATGCCCATTGATTTCAAGTCTGCCCTTGTTTTCGGCCCATCTTTGGTCCTCACTGGCGTGTTGAGCAGGGTACCAAGTAGACTCTCGCACACGTTCTTCGTGATATGCATGACATAAAGGCTGTGAGCCACACGGTGTTTCTTCCAGTACGGCAAGTCCCAGAAAACAGACCTCGTTTTCCATACCTTCAGTAGTGGCTCTGGCGCCTTTCGCTTCTTTCCCGGCTCTGGCGCCTTTTGCTTCTTTCCCGGCAGTGGGCAATCTTTCCAATTTTTCAACAGCTCGTCTATTTCCTCGCCGCTCCTCGTACGCGGGCGTCTTCGGGGTTCGGTTTCACCATCGAACAGATCCTTGCGTTTCCTCCACGGGTCATCGTCGCGAAGCCACCTTCGATGTCCCATGAACACGGTTTTCGAAGACCCGGGATCTCTATCTAGCTGGCGATACGTTGTGTCATCCATGCACCTGACATCTCTAGAAAATCCGTGGACCACCTGCCCCGCGAGATATCCGAAACCGAGATAGTCGTGCACCGTCGTGAGCAGTGCGGCTCTCATAGGGAAATATTCTTTCTCTGCAGCGTCCCACGTATTGGCTGGCGTTTTCCACAGCATGTCAAGCTCCTCTTCTAGCAGCCCCAGATACAGATTGATGTCGTTCCCTGGTTGTTTCGGCCCTTCAATTAGCATACTCATGTGAATGTACTTCCTCTTCATGCACAACCAGAGGGGAAGGTTGTGCATCCACACAAACACAGGCCAGGTGCTATGTGTGCTTCTCTGGCTGCCAAACCGATTGACTCCATCGGTGCTCGCGCCCAGCACGATGTTCCTTGGATCGTTCCCAAATTCTGGGTGTTCGAAGTTCAACGCTTGCCACTGGCTCCCATCCTTAGGGTGACTCAGCATCTTGTCTTTTTTATTTATCTCCGGATCATTTGCGTCATCTTCTCGCTTCTTCTCCTCCGTATCGGCATGCCAACGCAGGAGCTTTGCTACCTTAGGGTCCGCGAAATACCGCTGCAGACGAGGAGTGATCGGACAGTACCACACCACTTTCCGAGGAGCTTTCTTCCTCTTCTTGTATCGAGTCACGCCGCACACCGGACATATGGTAGACTCCGCGTGCTCGTCCCGGTAAATGATGCAATTGTTCATGCACACATGGTATTTCACGTGCGGTAAATCCAGAGGACACACGATTTTCTTCGCCTCCTCGAAACTGGTCGGCCACTTGTTCCCCTTGGGAAGACATTCGTGCCAGAATGACATGTTCTCGTCGAAGCATGCATCGGTCATTTTGTGCTTTACCTTCATCTCCAGAGCCATGAGCGTTACTTTCAGGCGGGTATCCTCGGGCCTGCATCCTTCATACAATGGAGTAACCGCGTCTATCTCCAGTTGATCCAGCTTGGCTTTCTCTCGGGTGGCAGCTCTTGCGTTATCCGTCTGCTTGAGAAGCAGCTCTTGAATATGAGGGTCCTGCACCCAGCCCATCGATGGTCCATCGTCGTCTGCTCCGCCGGCATTTTTATCTTCATGATCATGCCCTTCGTCTGCTCCCGCAGCTTCCTCATCATCATGTCCGGCATCTTCTACATGATGACTGTGTACAGCATTACCGTCGTGATCATGTCCTGGAGATTCTTCGTCTTCTCGCCGGCCCGAGCCGCGGTGGTTGTCTTGCTGCCCATCCTCATTTCTTGCCCGACCCCCATGGACGACTTCATAGTCATCTTCATCACCTTGCCACCGAGAGCCATCCATGACACCACGCAAGAGTAGGTGGTCCCGCACCTGCTCGGAATCCGGGTCCGCAATAAGGCTCTTCAGCTTGCATCTTCGACACGGACATCTTATCTCCGTCTCGTTCTTTTCAAGCATCTCGGCCTTCGCGGAGCTCAAAAACCTATTCACGATGCCTTCGGTCATCGTGCGGACCATGGTCACCTGCGGGGTAGAGCAAAATGATATTTTAGAACCAAGAAAAAATTTGGCATGACTTTCCCTAAAAATAGGACCAAAAAGAATGCATAGTGCCAAAATTCTCGCCGAAACGGAAATGAATCAACATTCCGGCAAAATATTGGCAACTATCGCATTTCAAATACCGGTACCTGCAAACACAAACATATATGCAACACCACAAACATATGCAACACCACAAACATACATAGATCTAGCTAGGACATAAAAAGTGCATGTGCACGTTGTTGGAGGGAGAACAACATAAAGATAGCTTCGCCCTTACTTACCTATCAAAAAAAGGGGCTTTAACCACGTAATTTGGATGAATTTATGGTGCAAATGAGGTGAGGAGGAGGAGGCAGCCGAGACAAGCTTGGAGGAGGGAGGAGAGAATGAAGTGGGGAAAGTGAGTGGGTAGGTGTGGCTGTCCAAAATATCTAGCTCCTCCCAGGTTACTAATGGCGCACCACCACATAATGCGCCATTAGTAACCCTGGTTACTAATGGCGCACCTGCTGGTGGTGCGCCATTAGTAGTTTTGCCAAAAAAACACTAATGGCGCACGGGGAGCAGTGCACCATTACTAGCTTAAACTAGTAATGGCGCACTGCCCCGGGTGGGCCATTAGTAGTTTTGCAAAAAAGTAAAAAATAAAAAAAATATTTTAGTGGCGCACTATGTTGCTGGTGCGCCATTACTAGTTACAACTAGTAATGGCGCACTAAGTCCTGGTGCGCCATTAGTATGTCTGGCAAAATAAAAAAAATTGTTACTAATGGCGCACCGTTTGTTTGGTGCGCCATTAGTGTCTTTCACACTAATGGCGCACTAGCACATGGTGCGCCATTGCTATATAGCAATGGCGCACCACATGTCTGGTGCGCCATTAGTGGCCATTCCATCTATAGCCCTTTTCCTAGTAGTGATTGGTCGACTGGCCGAACTCCATTCTTCTTAGTTTATGGAGCTGAAGCTGTACCTCCGAGCGACTTGCTCCACAATGCACCCCGAGTTGAGCTTTTCTCAGAAGATGAAGCAGAATAGGCACGGCAAGATGCAGTCGGTCTCCTGGAAGAGGAAAGAGAGATGCCTCTGATCCGGTCAACCATCTATCAGGAAGACTTACGTCGATTTCACGCCAGAAACGTGAGGGGTCGGGCATTTCAAGAGGGAGACCTGGTTCTCCGAGTAGATCAGCAGAAACCACACAAGCTCGCTCCTGCCTGGGAAGGTCCCTTCATTGTCACTAGAGTGCTCCACAACGGGGCGTATCACCTCTACAATGTCGAGCACAAGAAAGATGAGCCGCACGCTTGGAATGAGGAGCTGCTCCGCCCATTTTATACTTAAGCACTCATTCCGTCAAGATGTAATAAGAAATACATTTGAGGGTGCGATCTTGGCCGCTTGCCGGGAGCCGGTCTTCTTGTGGCCAGCTTGTGGGAGTCGGTCCTCTTGTGGCCGGCTTCTGGGAGCCGGCCATCTTGTGGCTCTATTCGGGAGGGTTTTTAGGGCCGGGTCGCCTTCCAGTAGTCGGCCTGTGAGATAGCCGGCCAGGGGAAGGCGGCCATGTGCTTTGGGTGCTTGAAGACTCGATCGGCCCGATAATTTTTGAAGAACCGGGGGGAGTCGGTTAGGCTACTGTGGACATTTACTCCGACAGTAGTCCCCGAAGCTGGTCGGGCTTCGAGGCTGAAAGGAGGACGAGAAGCTCAACCAACTTCCTATCTTGAAGAGCCAGCAGCTTGGAGCCGGCTTTGGTCAGGTACGCCGTCTTGGTGAGGTTTTGAAGTCTGAAGGCGGGAGCCAGCCGGCGCACACGCCGGGTCGCAGGCCAGCCGCTTGCTGCCCGCGCGCCATGTGGCACCCTCTGGCTGGAAGGGCCTGCCAGCCCAGGCGCGTGACGAGATGCCGCTGCAGGCCGGGGCCCGCCACTTCCACGCCTAGGCCTAGGTGCGGATCTTCTGTGGCCCAAAACGGGCCCTCGCCTTCCAACAGCAGTTTCCGCACGCCGTTAGGGCGCAATAATCGCGGGACGTGGCGGAGTGGGCGCAGTTAATCCTACGCCCCCCCCCCACGCCTCGCCTCCTCGGCTTCGCCGCACGAGGCTATAAATAGGGGGAGCAGGGGGACCGGCAGACGCTCGCACGCTCACCCTCGCTCCGCCATCTTCTTCTTCTTCCTCTCCGTCACCACAGCCCTTCGCCGCCGCGCCGTCCCTCTAATCTTCGCACCACCCTGCAGCTTCGCCACCGCGGGGCCGTGGTTTCGCCGTTGCCGCACCCTTTCTCATCAGCTTCTTGATGTCATGTTGCGCGGCGGAGACTGGGACGGCTCCAACGTCCAAGCGGACAACATCGACTTCCTCCGCAAGACGCGGTGGTTGCCCGGCGAGGACCACGTGCGGGTCCATCTTGCGCCGAAGAGGGAGATCTCGCCGGTGCCGGAGGAAGGCTTGCGGGTAATGTTCCGCTCGCACTTCCTGCGCGGCCTTGGTCTGCCTCCGAGCGCCTTCTTCCGCTCCTTCCTTGAATTCTACCAGCTCCAGCCACACCACCTCACTCCAAACACGGCGGTGCTGTTGTCTGCCTTCGTCACTTTGTGCGAGGGCTTCCTTGGCGTCCATCCCACCCTCGAGCTCTAGGGGTAATTCTTCCAGTCCAAGCTCGGCACCGCCATGCAGGGCGTGCCGGCTCAGAGCGGCGCCTTCATTGCGGTGCGGAGGCCGGTAGCCGACAACCCTTTTCCTCCCATCACGCTGATCCAGTCGGTGAAGCGCTGGCAGAAATCCTACTTCTACGTGAAGAACATCACCCCGCAAGGCGACTTCATCAACTTGCCGGCTTATGTAGTCGGCCCGCCGGCTGGGAGGAGGCCCGAGTGGTCCTATCGGGCCAGAACGCTGTCGCCGCCTGGAGCCGCCGCCGTCGCACCACTCCGGGTAATGGTCCAGTCGGAGGGCCTAACCGGGTCCGACCTGCTAGCCTCCTTCGTGGTGCGCCGGGTGCTCCCGCTCCAAGGCCGCCCTCATATGATCTGTCAGATAAGCGGCCAACTCGATCCAAGTCGGATGTGCACCAAGGAGATGCCTCACGCCGAGGTAGCTCTCATGGTGAACTACCTCGCGAACTGCATGCTCACCGACGAGTGGCAGTTTGGAAAGGAGCCGTACTCCCTTGCCCATCCCCCGCCTATGGTAAGCTTTCTTTATCTTCACTTCTTTCCTTTTGTCACCAAGTTTCCCTTGGCCGACTCTGATCAGTCGGTTTGTCTTGACAGAGCCCCCTCCTTCAACCGGCAGCCGGAGCAGCGGGGGCGGAGCACCAATTTCTCCCCGACCGGGCGACGCATGACTTGGACGACCCCGACTTGGTGGCGGCCGCTATGTACGACAACACAGAGGGGGGAGGCGGCGAGGCAGGAGGCTCCGGGCTTGGAGCTAGCTTCGACGACTGGCCGGATGATGACGAGGCGGAAGTCGTCCCGCGCCGGCTGCCCGAGGCGGCGCGCAGAGGCGCCGGGCCGCGTCGGGCCTATTCGGCAGTCGGCCGAAGAAGCCCAAGAGCACGACAGCGGCGACCAAGCGGGACGAGGCAGCCGTGAAGGCTGCACGCTTCCGGAAGGTGGTGAAGCCGCCACAAATGGTTTCGGCATATGTGTTGATTCACTCACATATTCCTTCTTCTTTTTTGTTGATATCTTCTGATTCCTTGTCTTGATTTATCAAACAGGGCTCCGCTCTCTCTTGAGTGGACCGCTGCCGCCTCCATGGTTGGATCGGCAGGAGGATCCGCAAGCACCCGCCACGTGGACCCCCGTGCCGAGCTTCAAGCGGCGACGGAGCGAAATACGGTGGAGGCGCGGGAGGAGCGGGAGGCGGAGGAGCTGAGGGCGGCCGCTGCCAAGGCGGCACAGGATCTGGCGGAGGACTCATCGGCGGCACAAGCCGACGCGGTGGCCAAGACCCGGGCGGAGGCCCCAACCATAGAGAGGGCGACGGAGGCCCCGTTTGTCGTCACCCTGCGTGCCGTGGCGCCCGAGATCCCTGAGACCCCGCCGGAGGAAGCTGGTGGCGACCTGCCGAGGATGGAGAGGGAGGAGGACTATGTTGTCGTCCGGGAGAGGGAGGCGGCACCGCCATCGCCGACTGGGGCGGACCAAGGCAGCCGGCCTAACGCGCCGCCCATGCAGCCGGCTGGAGGCGAGCCGGCTGCGAGGACAGACCTGGTGGTCCGGTCGCCATCGCGCCAGCGCACGGGGAAGGCGACTTCGGCGCCGGACCGGCAGAAGGCCGCGGGCTCTAGCTCGTCGGCCCAGGATCTGGAGACGGCCAGCGCCAGCTCGGGGTGGACGCCGGGTGGTGGGACGGCCGTGGTGAACGTGGCGGCGCAAGAAGTCCGGAATCGGCTTCAGTCCTATGCCGCCGTGCTGAGGCAGTACAATCAAGAGTTCCTCGCGACACGGATGGCCATTCGGGTGAGTCTTCCCGCTTTTCTATTTCTTGATCTTGATTTCTTCCGTGGGGGCGCGTCCCCGAGTTCCGAGTCGGCTGCTGAGCAGGTGGCTTGGAACTTCTTAGTAGACATCGGTTGCTATCTTGTTCTTATTCGCTCCTCTGTCCTTCTTGCAGGACTATCACAACCTCCGCGCGGCTGCCTTCAACTCCCAGGCTTGGGAGCTGACCTAGAAGACCGCTGATCTAACTGAGACCGGAGTAAGTGCTTCATCTTTTTATCTCACGTGGGGGCGCGTCAGCGCACCCACTGGGTGTAGTCCCCGAGATTCGGGCCGACTGCTGAGCAGTCGGGCCGGATCTTTCCTGGCAACTTCTTTCTTATTGCTTTTTTCATCTTTGCCATATCCACAGAGGCCAATGCCGACCTGAGGGAGCAGTTGGGTGGGGCCTAGACCACCCTTCACGCCAAGATAGCCGAGTGCAACACCTTGGCCCAGGAGCGTGACCGCTTGGCCAAGAGGCTGGCCGACCAGGAGGGGAGCCAAAAGGCGGCCCTGAAGGCGGCGCAGGACAGCGAGGCCGCCCTCCAAGCCGAATACGAGACCGAGGCGGCGGGCTGGGCTGAGGCAAGGCAATCGCTGATCAACTGCTACGGCCAGATCGAAGATTTGGTTGACGGTAGGCTGCCTTCTTCTTCGTTCCTTCGCTTGCCGCCTGCCATGTGGTCCATTTTTTGACTGTGTTTTTTCTCTTCCTTTCTTACTTGTGTAGAGTACTTCCCTGGTTACTCCACTGCCGCCAACCAAATCGTCGAGGCTCAACGCGAGGCGCAAAGGCAGGCTGGTGCTGAGATCTCGCCGGACGCTCACCGGTCGCTTGAAGAGCTGCTTCGGGGGATCCAAGCCCTCCTCCAGCCGGCTCACTGCATGCTCCGCCGTCTTCAGCGCGTTGGGGCGCAAGTGCTTGCCGCCCTCTGGCCCGGCAAGGTGGTTCCCCGTACCCCCAGTCGGATTGCCGAATGGCTGGAGGTAGCGGTTGGCTGCTTTGAGGCCTGGAAGGCTTCTGCAGCTCGGTCAGGCGCCAGGCTGGCTCTGGAGTTTGTCAAAGCTTGGTATCCTGAGCTGAGCTTGGACCAGCTGGCCACCTGGCGGCAGGAGGCCAACGAGGAGCTGGAGGCGGTGCGGCCGGCTATCATCCAGCGCGCCTCGGCGATCGCCGACTACACCGACACCAGTGCCTTTGCCCCTGAGGTGGATGATGACGGCATTGCTCAGCCGGAGGAGTGGGTTGGGCTGACACCGGCGGACGGTGAGGACTCGGCGGAGGAGATCGACTCCAGCGACGAGGGCGAAGAGGAGGAGGGAGAGGATGGTGAAGACGTCGTGCCAGATGGTGGAGCAACCGGCCAGCCTTAGCTTGATCGTGCCTCTAGCAACGAGGCGCGTGCGAGCGCGGCGCCTGTAGCCTGCGATGATCAAGCCGAGACTCGCCAGCCGGCCACTCCTCCAGCCAGCATTGCCGTCTCCACCGACCTGCCTGGCTCGCCTGTTGCACCTTTGACCTGACCCGTCGTCTTTACTTTCCTGTTTTATTACTCTTTCAACAATATTTTGCTAAGTTTGTGCAGTTCCACCCACTGGGGGTGTATTCAAACTATGTTTAATGCCAGCCTTTCGAAGGCCTTTTGTGTAAATATAATCATGCATGTGCTTGGCTTCCGATTGTTCTTGCTTTTCATCCTTTTGGCTGTTTCCTTTGCCGCCCTCCCTTGGTTGCTGCCTTCCCAGCCGGACAGCTGCTCTGCAGTCTGTGGCTGGGGAAGGGCTTGGTCGTTTGAGAGGGCAAGTACTCTAGCTTTCTTGGTTTGTAGCAAGGTGAATGGGAAGCCGGCCAGCCGGCAGTTCTGACAGCCGATAGGCGGGGTGGGAGGCCGGCTTGTGTTATATAAGCTCGTTAGTCCTTAGCCGTTTTCGTGTGGGCATCCTTTCCTGCCTTTGACTCTTGCCAGTCGAACAGTCGGTTCTTCGAGCTGCGACTTTGAACAGGAGAGGGCTTGGGTGCCGGCACACTACTTGTCTGACTGCAGGTAGAACTTTAATATAACTCAAGGTGGCAAGTCCCCGGGCCGACTGATCGAACCCGGTGCCGAACAGAAAAACAAATGTAACAATACATTCAAAGGTATGATACTCATCATACATAGATAAAAGATGGCAGTCCCCGAGTGCTCCTCGGGAGGCCCATTGTAACGCCCATGATGCGGCTATATCTCCCACGTGTCGAGGCACGACTTAGAGGCATAACCGCATAGTGGTTTTGTCGCAAGAAGGGTCATCTTCACACAATCCCATGTAATGAACAAGAATGGGATAAAGAGTTGGCTTACAATCGCCACTTCACACAGTACATAAATATAATTCATACATCATCCAAAATACAAACATATAGACCGACTACGGTCAAAATCCAGAAGAAAATAAGACAACCCCAAATGCTAGATCCTCGATCGTCCCAACTGGGCTCCACTACTGATCATCAGGAAAAGACACATAGTAACGACCACGTTCCTCGTCGAACTCCCACTTGAGATCGGCCCCATCATCTGCACTGGCATCATCGGCACCTGCAACTGTTTTGGTAGAATCTGTGAGTCACGGGGACTCAGCAATCTCACACCGCGAGATCAAGACTATTTAAGCTTGTAGGAAAGGATGGAGTAATGAGGTGGAGCTGCAGCGGCAAAAGCATATATGGTGGCTAACTTGCGCAAATGAGAGCGAGAAGAGAAGCAACAGAACGGACGTCATCTAGCAATGACCAAGAAGTGATCCTGAACACCTACTTACGTCATACATAACTCAGACCGTGTTCACTTCCCGGACTCCGCCGAGAAGTGACCAACACGGCTACACACGCAGTTGATGTATTTTAATTGGGTCATCTGACAAGTTCTCTACAACCGGACATTAACAAATTCCCATCTGCCTCGTAACCGCAGGCACGGCTTTCGAAAGATAATACCTTGCAGGGGTGTCCCAACTTAGCCCATCATAAGCTCTCACGGTCAACGAAGGATAAACCTTCTCCCGGAAAGACCCGATCAGTCTTGGAATCCCGGTGTACAAGACATGTCGACAATGGTAAAACAAGACCAGCAAAGCCCCCGAATGTGCCGACAAATCCCGATAGGAGCTGCACATATCTCGTTCTCATGGCACAACGGATGAGCCAGACGACGGGTTGGCATAGACCCTAGTTACCCAGGGGGCGCCGGACATCGCTCGGTTTGGGCCAGCACTCGAAGGAGCACTGGTCCCGGGGTTTAAAATAAAGATGACCCTCGGCCTCGCGAAAACCCGGGGGAAAAGGCTTAGGTGGCAAATGGTAAAACCAAGGTTGGGCCTTGCTGGAGGAGTTTTATTCAAGGCGAACTGTCAAGGGGGTCCCATAAATCACCCGACCGCGTAAGGAACGCAAACTCAAGGAACATAATCCCGGTATATCAGTAGCTAGGGCGGCAAGAGTGGAACAAAAAACCAGGCATAAGGCCGAGCCTTCCATCCTTTACAAAATATATAGATGCATTAATTAAATAAGAGATATTGTGATATCCCAACATATCCATGTTCCAACATGGAACAAACTTCAACTTCACCTGCAACTAGCAACGCTATAAGAGGGGCTGAGCAAAAGCGGTAACTTAGCCAAACAACGGTTTGCTAGGAAAGGATGGTTAGAGGCTGACATGGCAAAATGGGAGACATGATATAGCAAGCCATAGGTAGCGGAGCATGGCAATAGACCGAACAACTAGCAAAGCAAAGATAGAAGTGATTTCGAGGGGTGGTCATCTTGCCTGCAAGATTCTCAAAGTTGTCGAAAGCTTGATCCTCGTAAGCGTACTCAACAGGTTCCTCGTTCACGAACTCGTCTCCCGGCTCTACCCAAGACAAGAACACAAACAAACGGAGCCACAATCAACCACGAGAAATGCACAAGCAACATGATGCAAAACATGTATGATATGCAAGATATGATATGCGATGCATATGCGTGCTCTGGAAGGAAAAATGATGAGCATGGGAGTAACTTGGCAAACCAAGCATGCCACTGGAAAGATGAGATGATTTCGGTCAAAATCGATATAAAGATCACCGGAATCGGATGCACGGTTTGCAAATGGCAAGCAAAACAAGAATGACACGAATCTGCGATTAACAGCATGATAGCACTTAAAATGCAACAAGCAATAATGCTACAGCACCCCAACATAGCAACAAAGCATATGGCAGCAATCTACAGGAGATGCTTGACAAAAGATGAACACTGAGCTACGGCTAGTTCACAACACATCAAGCTCAAACAAGCATGGCAAAAGTGCAAAAGATAACAGGATCACAGACTTGGTGAAAAACTGGACATGGCAGAAAACAGCATCAGGTAGCAATGTTCAGAGCACGAAATCAACATGCTACAGGAACTTAACATAGCAAAACAAGGATTGGAAATGTTCTTCTAAATGCACATGACAAAAGTCCCTTACTGACCATAAGCCAAAAAGGACCCGAAGATATGATGGCAAGCATGTAAACATAGAAAGTTTCGTTATCAGGTTTCAGACTTGTTTATGAAGCTAACCATGGCAAGAACAAAAGCGTAGCATGTATGGATCAACTACAATAAGCTTGGCAAATATGAATATCATGTTAAGAATATGCCAGAAATATTTTATAGCAAAAGTAGAGCAAGATTGAGGCATGCTATGGCACTCCATAATTGCAAACAATTGCAGGAATGGATCAACTACAACTATAGCTACAAAACATCCTTACTGAACATCTCCAAAATATTACATGGAAACAAAATAACAGCAGTCAAGGACTTGGAGAAATCACCAAGTCCCTGAAATCAGAAATATTACAGAGCCTACTTTGCATGCTTCTGCTAGTCACCACAGAGATCACAAAAATACATGGACTACACCGCTGGAAAGATGTCATGGCATACTTCAAAACACATGTAGAGCTCATGCCCATAAGATGCACAGAATAAATGATACAAAAATGACAAATCTCCAAGTTCTGATAAGAACCAGAGAATAACAGCAACTAACCCTCTTCCAACAGAGATGTGGGCATCAAGATGACCTCTAATGAACATGGCGCAATTGAACAAAATGAAGAGCATCGCGAGACGAACAATTTGACATATTACACGCGCGAATCGAAGCTACATGCAAGGAGTTATGGCATCACGAACAGAGGCATATAATAACAAAATGCAAAAAACTAAGAAAAAAACACAGGGTTCGGGAAGTCAACGGGGGCTACCGACCGGATCTGGCCGGACTCGCTCGAGGGCGCTCGGGCTCGGGCTCGGCGATGGAGAGGAGGAGGAGTCGGCGGCGAGGCAGCGCCGTGGAGAGGAGGACGGCGGCGAGGTCGCCGGCGGCGGGGGCGGCGCGGCCGCGGTGGAGGGCACCGAGCGCGGCGGCGGCCGGCGGACGCGGGAGGCGGCGGCGCGTCTGGCGGCGGTGGAGAGGCGGCTGGCGGCGAACGGGCCCGCGGGCTCGCGACGGGCTTCGCGGGCCGGCGGCGGTGGGAGATCCGGCGGGCGACGTGGCGGCTCGGGACTGGTCGGTTGCGGCGGCGGACGTGTCCGGCGGCGCGGAGGGAAAATTTCTAGGGTTGGACTGCGCGAAAATCTCGGGATGCCCACATATTTATAGGTAGAGGGAGCTAGGAGGCTCCAAATGAGGTGCGGTTTTCGCCCACACGATCGTGATCGAACGACCTAGAGCATGGAGGAGAGTTTGGTGGGTTTTGGGGTGGTTTTAGAGGGGCTTTTTGCAGGACACTCAAATGGACTTTGCGGATGCCCGGTTAACCGTTGGAGTACCAAACGACCTCCAAATGGAACGAAACTTGACCGGTGGTCTCCGGGTGGTATATTAACGCCACTTGACAAGCCTCGGTCCATTCCGAGAAAGTTTGACACCCGCACACGAAAGAAAACGAAAGGGGTGCACCGGGGGAGATAGGAGCGCCGGATTGCAAAACGGACAACGGGGAAAATCTTCGGAAGCAAGAGACGAACACGAATGCAAATGCAATGCACATGATGACATGATATGAAAATGCATGACATGACAAAATGCAAAATGAAAGACAAAACCCGACCACGGAGGGAATATAATAACACATAGCTGAAAATGGCAAGAGTCGGAGTTACAAATATGGCAAGTTACATGCGGGGTGTTACAACACTCCACCACTACGAGAGGATCTCGTCCCGAGATCTAGGACTGAAAGAACTCCGGATATTCGGAACGGAGATGGTCCTCGCGTTCCCAGGTGGCTTCCCGGTCGGAATGGTGCGACCACTTCACTTTCAGGAATTTGATTGACTTGTTGCGAGTCTTGCGCTCAGTTTCTTCAAGAATAGCAACGGGGTGCTCATGATAAGACAAGTCTTCTTGGAGGTCAATCTCCTTGAACTTGATAGTGCGCTCAGGCGTCTTGAAGCACTTGCGGAGCTGTGACACGTGGAACACATCGTGCACGTTCGCGAAGTTGGAAGGAAGCTCAAGTTGATAGGCGAGGTCGCCTCTTTTGCCAATGATCTTGAAAGGACCCACGTATCTAGGGGCAAGCTTCCCTTTGATACCGAAGCGACGAGTGCCTTTCATTGGAGAGACGCGGAGGTAGACATGGTCTCCGATCTCAAAAGCCAAATCACGGTGCTTACTATCATAGTAACTCTTCTGGCGCGATTGCGCGGCTTTGAGATTATCACGGATGACTTTACACATTTCTTCAGCTTCGGTGATTAAGTCATTGCCAAGAAGTTGGCGTTCACCAGTCTCTGACCAATTGAGAGGAGTACGGCACTTTCTGCCATAGAGAATCTCGAATGTGGCCTTGCCCGAACTCGCTTGGAAGCTGTTGTTGTAGGAGAATTCAGCATAAGGAAGACAATCTTCCCATTTCATGCCAAAGGAAATGACACAAGCCCTGAGCATATCTTCAAGAATTTGGTTGACTCGCTCGACTTGGCCACTAGTTTGAGGATGGAAAGCTGTGCTGAAGCGAATGTTAGTGCCCATGGACTTCTGGAAGGAGTCCCAGAACTTAGAGGTGAAGATACTTCCACGATCAGAAGAAATCAATTGTGTAATGCCGTGCAAGGAGACAATTCTGGAGGTGTAAAGCTCTGCCAGCTGAGCTGCTGTGATGGATTCTTTGATTGGAAGGAAATGAGCCACTTTAGAAAGCTGGTCGATGACAACGAAGATAGCATCATTTCCGCGCTTGGACTTTGGAAAACCAGTCACGAAGTCCATTTCGATGTGATCAAACTTCCGTTCCGGGATAGCAAGAGGTTGGAGGAGACCAGCTGGTCGTTGGTGTTCTACTTTCACTCTTCGACAGACATCACATTCATTCACGAATTGAGCAATTTCTCGCTTCATTCGAGTCCACCAATACGACTGCTTGAGGTCATGATACATCTTCGTACTTCCAGGATGAATGGAAAGGAGAGAATTGTGCGCCTCGTTCATTATGACTTTCCTTAGATCACCTTTAGGAACCACAATCCGGTCCTCGAAGAATAAAGTGTCTCTGTCATCAATGCGATAGCACTTGTATTTGGAAAGACCCTTGTCGATACCACGTTTCACCTTCTTCACCATGGCATCAAGGAGTTGTGCCTCACGAATTTGATCTTCCAAAGTAGGAGAGACTATGAGGTTGGCAAGAAGGCCTTGAGGAACAACTTGGAGATTCAGCTTGCAGAAAGCTTCACAAAGATCCGGTTGGAAAGGCTTGAGAATTAAGCTGTTGCAATAAGCCTTCCTGCTTAAGGCATCTGCAATGACATTTGCTTTGCCTGGAGTATATTCAATACTCGGATTGTACTCTTGAATCATTCGACCCATCGAGTCTGCCTGAGGTTGAGGTTGGGCTGAGTGAAGATGTACTTTAGACTCTTGTGATCGGTGAAAATGTCCTCTTGTCTTCCCAACAAGAGATGTCTCCACGTTATTAATGCATGGACAACTGCCGCCAACTCAAGATCGTGAGTGGGATAGTTCTTCTCGTTGGGCTTCAACTGACGAGAGGTATAGGCCACAACTTTCTTCTCTTGCATTAACACAGCACCGAGACCTTGGAGAGAAGCATCACAGAAAACTTCATACGGCTTTGATTCATCAGGAGGAGTCAAGACAGGAGCTGTGACTAGTTTCTCTTTGAGAGTGTTGAAAGCAACGTGACACTCAGGAGACCAGACATATTTCACATGCTTTTGTAGGAGGTTGGAAAGAGGCTTTGCAATCTTGGAGAAATTCTCAACGAATCTTCGACAATAGCTTGCAAGACCAAGAAAACTGCGAAGCTGCTTGACATTTTGAGGAGGTTCCCAATTCACAACTGCGGACACCTTCTCGGGGTTAACAGCGATGCCCTTGGCAGAGATGATGTGACCAAGGAAAAGAACTTCATCGAGCCAAAACTCACATTTAGAGAACTTCGCATAGAATTGATACTCTCTGAGCTTGTCGAGCACCAATCGCAAATGTTTGGCATGATCCTGCTTATTCTTGGAGAAGACCAAGATATCATCGAGATACACCAGGACGAATTCATTGGTATAGGGGTTGAATATGAAATTCATCATCCGAGAGAATACTGGAGGAGCATTGACAAGGCCAAAAGACACGACAGTATATTCATATGAACCAAAGCTTGTTCTGAATGCTGTCTTGGGGATATCTTCTTCACGAATGCGAATCTGATGATAACCCATATGAAGGTCAAGCTTCGAGAATACTTTAGCCCCTTTGAGTTGCTCAAATAGCTCATTGATGTTGGGAAGTGGATACTTGTTCTTGATTGTCTTCTTGTTCAATGGACGGTAGTCGACACAAAGTCGGTCCGTGCCATCCTTCTTCTTGACAAAAAGAACACCACAACCCCATGGAGAAGAACTCGGTCTGATCAAACCCAGACGCTCTTGTTCATCGAGCTGTTTCTTCAATTCCTTCAGCTCGTTGGGTCCAAGATTGTATGGACGCTTGCAAACGGGTTCAGTGCCAGGCTCTAGTTCGATAACGAACTCAACTGGCCGATGCGGAGGCATACCCGAAAGCACTTCTGGAAAGACATCTTGATACTCGCAAACGACTGGGATCTGAGAGATGGCATTCAATTCGCCCTTCTCATTGAGAGAGAAAAACCGAATGGTTTCATCACGAGCGGCATAAATAATCACATCCTCAGACGAGTGTGTCAATCGAACTTCCCTGGCAGCACAATCGAGTTGAGCCTTGTGCTTAGAAAGCCAGCCCATCCCAAGAATAAGATCAATATCGGAGTCACCAAGAACAATTCGAGAAGACTAAAAATTATAGTCACCCATCTTGATGGTAACATTCGGAACCATAGAGCTTGCATTCATGAATTTACCCGGAGAGACAACTGATAACGGTCTAGGAAAATCTTGATAAACCAACTCATGCTTAAATGCAAATGGTCTTGATATGAAAGAAAGCGATGCACCAGTATCAAAAAGAACTTTTGCAGGAATATCATTAACAGGAAGATTACCCATTATCACATCAGTAGATTCCTCCGCTTGAGCTGCATTCATCATGTTCACCTTTGCAGACTTTTTAAGACAAGGCTATGCACATGACATACGAAGCGTCCACGACTCGGCATAGCCATCGACTCTTTAAGACACCACGAGACCACTGTAAAATCAACCGTATACAGGCGGACCACTAGACGTCGAACCCCAATCTCATATCATGCGTCTGTCGGAAAGATATCCTAAGGCTACTTGAATTCCCACTTATAAACTCCCGAAACTTTCTGGTTATGCAATCTGGTGTTGGGGATACAGGGGACACAAAATATATCACCCAAACTAGCAATCCCTAGATCCAGCTGTATCCATCCGTCAACACATAACCAAGAAACCTTCGGAAATCATTTACCGCAACCTTCGAAAAACATCCGTTATACGAGTTATGGCAATACTGCCGAACTCCCGCCCCAGTACTGGGTGGCGTTGAGGTGATCTCACCAACAACTGCATAAAAGAGATTTCGATGTCGGCGAAACTCAGGTATCCCAGAACTTCAATAATAAAATTGTGACGACAACACCTCGGAGCTCAACTCCCCGGGACACTGCCACAACCCCTAAATGACAGGAGGCACCAAGAACAATGTTCTCGTCACAAAACCATCGGAACGATTCCAAGATACCCGCGTGATCCTAAAATTTTTTTTTGTGAAATTTGAGGAGAGAATAGTCAAAACTTCTACGTCAGGAGACCTCAGCCGAGCGACGAAGGGACTGAGGAGTAAAAAGAATCCTACTCTCCGATATATATAATCCTAAGACTCAAAACATTTTGCTCTAGACTCAACAACGCCAGCGATTCGATCAAGCAGGGGGCTCCTAAGTCGGGGATGGCTCTGATTACCAACTAGTAACGCCCACGATGCGGCTATATCTCCCACGTGTCGAGGCACGACTTAGAGGCATAACCGCATAGTGGTTTTGTCGCAAGAAGGGTCATCTTCACACAATCCCATGTAATGAACAAGAATGGGATAAAGAGTTGGCTTACAATCGCCACTTCACACAGTACATAAATATAATTCATACATCATCCAAAATACAAATATATAGACCGACTACGGTCAAAATCCAGAAGAAAATAAGACAACCCCAAATGCTAGGTCCCCGATCGTACCAACTGGGCTCCACTACTGATCATCATGAAAAGACACATAGTAACGACCACGTTCCTCGTCGAACTCCCACTTGAGATCGGCCCCATCATCTGCACTGGCATCGTCGGCACCTGCAACTGTTTTGGTAGAATCTGTGAGTCACGGGGACTCAGCAATCTCACACCGCGAGATCAAGACTATTTAAGCATGTAGGAAAGGATGGAGTAATGAGGTGGAGCTGCAGCGGCAAAAGCATATATGGTGGCTAACTTGCGCAAATGAGAGCGAGAAGAGAAGCAACGGAACGGACGTCATCTAGCAATGACCAAGAAGTGATCCTGAACACCTACTTACGTCATACATAACTCAGACCGTGTTCAATTCCCGGACTCCGCCGAGAAGAGACCATCACGGCTACACACGCAGTTGATGTATTTTAATTGGGTCATCTGACAAGTTCTCTACAACCAGACATTAACAAATTCCCATCTGCCTCATATCCGCGGGCACGGCTTTCGAAAGATAATACCCTGCAGGGGTGTCCCAACTTAGCGCATCATAAGCTCTCACGGTCAACGAAGGATAAACCTTCACCCGGAAAGACCCGATCAGGCTCGGAATCCCGGTTTACAAGACATCTCGACAATGGTAAAACAAGACCAGCAAAGCCCCCAAATGTGCCGACAAATCCCGATAGGAGCTGCACATATCTCGTTCTCAGGGCACAACGGATGAGCCAGACGTCGGGTTGGCATAGACCCTGGTTACCCAGGGGGCGCCGGACATCGCTCGGTTTGGGCCAGCACTCGAAGGAGCATTGGTCTGGGGCTTTAAAATAAAGATGACCATCGGGCTCGCGAAAACCCGGGGGAAAAGGCTTAGGTGGCAAATGGTAAAACCAAGGTTGGGCCTTGCTGGAGGAGTTTTATTCAAGGCGAACTGTCAAGGGGGTCCCCTAAATCACCCGACCGCGTAAGGAACGCAAACTCAAGGAACATAATCCCGGTATATCAGTAGCTAGGGCGGCAAGAGTGGAACAAAACACCAGGCATAAGGCCGAGCCTTCCACCCTTTACCAAATATATAGATGCATTAATTAAATAAGAGATATTGTGATATCCCAACATATCCATGTTCCAACATGGAACAAACTTCAACTTCACCTGCAACTAGCAACGCTATAAGAGGGGCTGAGCAAAAGCGGTAACTTAGCCAAACAACGGTTTGCTAGGAAAGGATGGTTAGAGGCTGACATGGCAAAATGGGAGACATGATATAGCAAGCGATAGGTAGCGGAGCATGGAAATAGAGCGAACAACTAGCAAAGCAAAGATAGAAGTGATTTCGAGGGGTGGTCATCTTGCCTGCAAGATTCTCAGAGTATTCGAAAGCTTGATCCTCGTAAGCGTACTCAACAGGTTCCTCGTTCACGAACTAGTCTCCCAGCTCTACCCAAGACAAGAACACAAACAAACGGAACCACAATCAACCACGAGAAATGCACAAGCAACATGATGCAAAACATGTATGATATGCAAGACAGGATATGCGATGCATATGCGTGCTCATGAAGGAAAAAAGATGAACATGGCAGTAACTTGGCAAACCAAGCATGCCACTGGAAAGATGAGATGATTTCGGTCGAAATCGATATAAAGATCACCGGAATCGGATGCACGGTTTGCAAATGGCAAGCAAAACAAGAATGACACGAATCTGCGATTAACAGCATGATAGCACTTAAAATGCAACAAGCAACAATGCTACAGCACCCCAACATAGCAACAAAGCATATGGAAGCAATCTACAGGAGATGCTTGACAAAATATGAACACTGAGCTACGGCTAGTTCACAACATATCAAGCTCCAACAAGCATGGCAAAAGTGCAAAAGATAACAGGATCACAGACTTGGTGAAAAACTGTACATGGCAGAAAACAGCATCAGGTAGCAATGTTCAGAGCACGAAATCAACATGCTACAGGAACTTAAAATAGCAAAACAAGGCAAGGCAGTGTTCTACTAAATGCACATGACAAAAGTCCCTTACTGACCATAAGCCAAAAAGGAGACGAAGATATGATGGCAAGCATGTAAACATAGAATGTTTCGTTATCAGGTTTCAGACTGGGATCTGAGAGATGGCATTCAATTCGCCCTGGCAGCACAATCGAGTTGAGCCTTGTGCTTAGAAAGCCAGTCCATCCCGAGAATAAGATCAATATCCGAGTCACCAAGAACAATTCGAGAAGACTGAAAATTATAGTCACCCATCTTGATGGTAACATTTGGAACCATAGAGCTTGCATTCATGAATGTACCCGGAGAGACAACTGATAACGGTCTAGGAAAATCTTGATAAACCAACTCATGCTTAAATGCAAATGGTCTTGATATGAATGAAAGCGATGCACCAGTATCAAAAGAACTTTTGCAGGAATATCATTAACAGGAAGATTACCCATTATCACATCAGTAGATTCCTCCGCTTGAGCTGCATTCATCATGTTCACCTTTGCAGACTTTTTAAGACAAGGCTATGCACATGACATACGAAGCGTCCCAGACTCGGCATAGCCATGGACTCTTTAAGACACTACGAGACCACTATAAAATCAACCGTATATAGGCGGACCACTAGACGTCGAACCCCAATCTCATATCATGCGTCTGTCGGAAAGATATCCTTAGGCTACTTGAATTCCCACTTATAAACTCCCGAAACTTTCTGGTTATGCAATCTGGTGTTGGGGATACAGGGGACACAAAATATATCACCCAAACTAGCAATCCCTAGATCCAGCTGTATCCATCCGTCAACACATAACCAAGAAACCATCGGAAATCATTTACCTCAACCTTCGAAAAACATCCGTTATACGAGTTATGGCAATACTCCCGAACACCCGACCCAGTACTGGGTGGCGTCGAGGTGATCTCACCAACAACTACATAAAAGAGATTTCGATGTCGGCGAAACTCAGGTATTCCAGAACTGCAACGATAAAATTGTGACGACAACACCTCGGAGCTCAACTCCTCGGGACACTGCCACAACCCCTAAATGACAGGAGGCACCAAGAACAATGTTCTCGTCACAAAACCATCGGAACGATTCCAAGATACCCGCGTGATCCTAAAATTTTTTTTAGTGAAATTTGAGGAGAGAATAGTCAAAACTTCTACGTCAGGAGACCTCACCAGAGCGACGAAGGGACTGAGGAGTAAAAAGAATCCTACTCTCCGATATATATAATCCCTAAGACTCAAAACATTTTGCTCTAGACTCAACAATGCCAGCGATTCGATCAAGCAGGGGGCTCCTAAGTCGGGGATGGCTCTGATTACCAACTTGTAAGGCCCACGATGCGGCTATATCTCCCACGTGTCGAGGCACGACTTAGAGGCATAACCGCATAGTGGTTTTGTCGCAAGAAGGGTCATCTTCACACAATCCCATGTAATGAACAAGAATGGGATAAAGAGTTGGCTTACAATCGCCACTTCACACAGTACATAAATATAATTCATACATCATCCAAAATACAAATATATAGACCGACTACGGTCAAAATCCAGAAGAAAATAAGACAACCCCAAATGCTAGATCCCCGATCGTCCCAACTGGGATCCACTACTGATCATCAGGAAAAGACACATAGTAACGACCACGTTCCTCGTCAAACTCCCACTTGAGATCGACCCCATCATCTGCACTGGCATCGTCGGCACCTGCAACTGTTTTGGTAGAATCTGTGAGTCACGGGGACTCAGCAATCTCACACCGCGAGATCAAGACTAGTTAAGCTTGTAGGAAAGGATGGAGTAATGAGGTGGAGCTGCAGCGGCAAAAGCATATATGGTGGCTAACTTGTGCAAATGAGAGCGAGAAGAGAAGCAACGGAACGGACGTCATCTAGCAATAACCAAGAAGTGATCCTGAACACCTACTTACGTCATACATAACTCAGACCGTGTTCACTTCCCGGACTCCGGCGAGAAGAGACCATCACGGCTACACACGCAGTTGATGTATTTTAATTGGGTCATCTGACAAGTTCTCTACAACCGGACATTAACAAATTCCCATCTGCCTCATAACCGCGGGCACGGCTTTCGAAAGATAATACCGTGCAGGGGTGTCCCAACTTAGCCCATCATAAGCTCTCACGGTCAACGAGGTATAAACCTTCTCCCGGAAAGACCCGATCAGTCTCGGAATCCCGGTTTACAAGACATCTCGACAATGGTAAAACAAGACTAGTAAAGCCCCCGAATGTGCCGACAAATCCCGATAGGAGCTGCACATATCTCGTTCTCAGGGCACAACGGATGAGCCAGACGTCGGGTTGGCATAGACCCTGGTTACCCAGGGGGCATCGCTTGGTTGGGCCAACACTCGTAGGAGCACTGGTCCGGGGGTTTAAAATAAAGATGACCCTCGGGCTCGCGAAAACCCGGGGGAAAAGGCTTAGGTGGCAATTGGTAAAACCAAGTGTCGTGGAATTGTCACAGCAGATGTCCTCGAGCTAGGACTTAGTCGTGGAGCCATCGCAGCTAGGAAGCTTGAAGGGGTTATGTGGGACAAGGAACACGAGGGTTTATACTGGTTCGGCCCCTTACGGTGAAGGTAAAAGCCTACGTCCAGTTAAGGTGTTATTGACTAGGGTTACGATCGCCAGGGAGCTAAACAGCTATGCCCGGCTCTCGAGGAGATTGTTGTCGCCGAAACCGCTGCCGGGTCCTCCCTTTATATAGGGAGGCTGACGCCCGGCAGCCCTTAGAGTCCCGGCCGGCTCATAAGAGCGTCCGGCTCGGACTCTAAACAATACTTGCCTTACACTACAAGTCTACTATAACAATGATTGTAACTACAGGCTTTAAGCCATATCCGGGTCTCAGCCCATCTCTGGCCCATCATCTGAAACTTGGCTCCGGGCTTCTGGCGTCGACCCTACGAGTAACCCGGCCCCTCCTGGCGGGTGACTCTAAGGTCTGTATCCTCAACATTAGGCCCCAGATTGACTTGAGCCGGCTCATGTCACTCTTCAACTCTGCCGACCGAAAAAATCTCCGGCTCACCTTTCATGTGGAGGCCATAACCCGGAGTGACATCATCCTCTGGACTCCGGATAATCCGCCGTGACGTCATCCTCCATTAAGTCCGTTTTTTACTACGCCAGATCCGCAACGGATCCTCGCTTTCACTGTCTTTCCGAAAATCGAGGCGCCGTGAGGGGGAGATAACCACGCCGTGGTCTCCTTGAATCTCGCGCCCACTTATGACCCTGCCTTATAAATAGACCGGCCCAACACTTCACATCTCACGCTTTCCTTCTTCCTCCTCGCGCCCTCACCCTTCTGCCCGAGCTCCGTCACTGCCGCCGCCGTCGCTCCCTCGTCCTTCATCAACCCGGCCGCTGCATCAACCTGACTCGGACCAGATAACGTCGGTGACCTCCGCTCTTCTCCAGCTCCGGTGAGTCCCCTGTGCCTTGCTAGCATAGATCTAGGACAGAGTTCGTCTGTGTTCTTCACGCTCGTCACCGTAGCCACAAGCTTCAGTAGCTCCTGTAGTTACCGTAGCTAGTTGATCTTTAGCCTTGCATAGAACCACCGCGGTAGATGTTTAAGACTCATTTCATCTGCAAGAACACCTCTTTTCACTGCATAAGTACCGTGTTCAACCTTAAGAACTTCCCCTGCTTCTGTTTTTAGGTCTAGAAAAATTTCATCTCGCCCGACCATTTTGATCCGAAAAAGTTACTGCCATATGTGAAATCTGTTTTACCACACTTAGTAAAAATTGCAGCCCTTGAATCTTGACGGCTTATATTTCCGACTTAAAGAAAACACGCGCTGTAGAACTTTCCGGTTTAAAGAGAACCATGCTCTGTAGATTCCTCAGGCTTAACCGTAGTAAACCGTAGATGACCCACTTATTCTGAATGTTCCTACGGCTCAGATAACTCACCGTTCATGAGTATATATCATTAGTCCCCTTCATAAGCCGCCATTTTAACTTGTACAATAAATCTCCGGCTTATAATTGACCCGGATACCTTTCTCTTTATTATAGACCACCATCCTTCCCCATGCCTCCCAAGGCCCCCATCACTTGCAACTGGACGAAATCCAATGTCACTGAAGAGACCCTAGCCAACTTTGTTAAGTCCGGGTATCTGCCCAAGAAAGAAGTGATGTCCTACCGTGCCTCTGATCCGTCAGAAGAAAGACCACAGCCGAGGGACGGGGAGGTAGTAATCTTTGCGGATCACATGACCCGGGGTTTCGCACCGCCCGGCTCAAAATTCTTCCGGGACGTGCTCAACTTTTTTGACCTTCGGCCTCAGGATATAGGACCCAATTCCATATCCAACATCTGCAACTTCCAAGTCTTCTGTGAAGTGTATCTTGGAGAAGAGCCGAGCCTGCTACTCTTCAGAGAGCTGTTCTATTTGAACCGGCAAAATGAGTGTGCCAACGGGCCAAGTCTAGAATTAGGCGGCATATCTATCCAGCGACGTAGGGACTGCCTATTCCCTTATGCAGAGCCGCCGAGCCACCCTAAAGACTGGAATATGACTTGGTTCTACTGCCAAGACACGTCCCCGGCTGACGAGAATCCACTGCCCGGCTTTCGCCCAACACGCCTGGAATCCACGCACCCGTTATCCGACAAACTTACTGCCGCAGAACGCCAGCCTCTGCTTCCAACAATCAACAAGATCAAGGCTCTGCTAGGCAACGGTCTGAACGGAATTGATCTTGTCCGGGTCTGGATCTCATGGCGGGTGATCCCATTGAGCCGCCGCCCCGGCTTAATGTGCGAGTACACCGGGCGAAAGGATGACCCGCAGAGGCACAGTCGCAACGATCTTCCAGAAGACGTTGCTGAAGAGGAGACCAAGGCTCTGTTAAACGAGAGCCTGGCAGATTGTGGAAGAACCGGGCTGGCCCCGTTCTGCAAGACCAATCCAGCCCCAGCGGTAAGCCGCTGACTTTAATCTTTCGACTTATTTTGCATGTCACCTTGATCCGGACCGCCTTAAGAATTCACTATTATACTTCTCAGGCTGATGACAAATTCTGGCGGGTTAAATATGACCACGAAGCGGCCAAGAAGGCCAGGAAGGCGAAGAAAGCCGCCAAGAAAGCCGCCCCTCGCAGAAAGGGAAGCAGACCCACCGCTTCGGAGCTGCTGCAATTAAGCGACAGCTCCGAGTCAGAGGTAACCCGTAAACCTTTAAATTCTTGCCATTTTTTATTTTTTTTTGTTTGCTGCTGTCCACCTTATCCACCTTTTGCTTATTGACAGGACGACACCGGCGCCAGTAACCCGGTGATTGAAGAGGTAACATCACTTTCCTCCGGCTCGGAGCCTTTGCCACAGCTGAAAGTCCGAAGAGTAACCCGGAAAGTAAGCTTTTCTCATCCGTTAGCTCATCAAGACCCTCAATTTCTTTTGAAGCAGTAGGTTCACGAAAGCCGGCGTCACACCCGGGCCCGCAAGGACACCGATCTCTCCGCCGGGTTACCCGACGCAACAAGGAAGCGTCGTACTGAGGTTTTCTCTCACCTGTACCCTTTTCATCCGTTGGCGGGTGTCATCCGTCAGCCACTCAACTCTTCTGACTCTAATTACCAGGAGACCTCCCCCTCTTCGGGTGACTCCATCCAGTCAAGTCTGCCGGCCTTCAAAACTGCACCCGGGTAATAACAATCTCCTTGCACTATCCGGCTGTACCTTACTCTTTGTATGCCTAACACTTCTGTCTTTTCAGTGCCCAGGCAAAGCTCACCAAAAGAGTAAAGAAGACCAGGTCAGCCGGAGTGCCCGACTTGCCTGAGCCGGAGACGACGGCTCAAGAGCCGCCAGCTGCCGCCGCCCCCGAAGCCACCAGTCCTATGGACACGGCACCTGAGGCGCGTGCCCCAACTGCCAAGACCACAACCGAAGCGTCGGCTAACCCGGAGGCCTCCGGCTCCGCCCCTGCAACTGATGACCCGGACATGGTAATTACCCGGACGGAGTATGTTGAGCCGGGGAGACCGACCGTGCTGGCCAAATGCTCTGCGAAGGGGGAGCTGCTACAGCCCCACCGGGTGAATCTGGAGCTCTCCAACTACACCGACTTGAGCATTGGAGAGCTCGTCTCTGGCTACATCAGCCAAGTTCACAAGAGCCGGGATGCCGAAATCGCCATGGTCAACCAGATCCAACAAAAATCTGAGGTAACCTTCTGTTGTCCTCTTATTTTCTGCATAATGATCCTTGTCATATCAGCCCCCAAGTCTGCAACTTATACTTTGAATATGCTGTAGACTTAGATTCCGGCTTACTTAACTGAACCGGCAGTACGTTTAGAGATACATTCAATATGCATTAGCCCTCAAGTGTCGAGTGTCTTTGCTTGGAAAACGCTTGGGACTTATAAAATGCCTGTTAACAACCCGGAAATATATGCAGGCTGCTGGCAAAAAATTAGAGTCGGACCTGGCGGATCTTAAGAGCCGCCTGAAGACACAAGAGATGGAGACCCGGAAGGCAAACGCCAAGTTTGTCTCCAGCACCGCCGCTCAAGAAAAGCTGAAGACTGAATTCGATGCTGAGCGGAAGTCCTGGGCGGAGGAGAAAAGCGCACTGGTGACCCGGGCCGAACAGGCGGAGAAAGCCCTCACCGAGAAGACCACTGAGCTCTCCGGTCTAAAGCGCCAGGTTTCCCAAATGGTGGCTGCCATCTTCGGTAAGTCGCCTCTCCGGGTTTTATCAAGTCTGTATATGTTACGATTCATCAATTCGCCGACTGACCTAATCTTTATGAAACAGGCTCTAGAAGCGCCAACCTGAACCAGAGCGTGGTCACCAAACTAAAGGCTGTATACACCCTGGTGGAGCAGCTCTACACCGGGTCACAGCGGGCCCTAGCGGTGGTGGCCTTGTCAAATGAAGTGCCAACACACCTGGCCGAAGTCCTGCGCCGGCTCGCAGTTCTGCCACAGCGGATCCAGGAGCTAGGACGAGCATCCGCAAGAGCCGGAGCAATCGCCGCGCTGAGCCGGGCTAAGGCATTCTTGCCAGAGCTAGACCCGGCCGATATCGCCCTAGGTTACCCCAGCCTGAAAGAAGACGGCTCAGCCTTCGACCAAAAGGACTTCGCGGCATGCGTGAAGGCTGTACGCCTGGTGGCTACCCTCATTGGGAACGACACCGACTTGACCAAGTACCAGCCGGGTTTTGACGCGGAGAATCGAAGGATTCCAACCCCACGCTATGAAGCCCTCAACCTGATCCCTCCGGCTCGTCAGCACACCTTCGCCCCGGAAATTGACCCGGCCGGGTTAATCGATGAAGAAGCCCAGTTCGAAGCTCTCAGCGGCATCGACTGGAAGTCATCAACCTTCGGGGTCTTGGGATCATCCGGAGCAGAAGACGAGCCGGGGACTTCCACTCAGCAGGCGTCATAAAGTGGCTGGCGGTTCACCGAGCAATGCTCCACCCTTGAGACCTTGAAAGATTTTTGTAATAGAATAGGTGCAACAATTGATCTCTGCCGTGCCATCGTGCACGTAATGAATGCTGAAACCTCTTGAAGCTATTCTTTTGGTGTTCCTCCGGGTTATAATTATCCTGTTGCCCTTCTCCACCTTAAAAAAGTGCCTTCACATATCTACATAGAAAGGTAAAGCACAAGTCTCGAGGCGGCTTACCGCCCTGAGAATTAGGTGTTTAAAATGTATAACCCGGCAAACGAACCCAAAAAGACTGGTCGCTAACTATACTCTGATCACAGCCGTGATAACACACTCAACGGCTTGTAACATACTTCCGGTTTAAATAACCCGGATAGCTTGGTTGGCACCTTAACTTGAGGTTACCTGTCTTGATGACATCCCTGATGTTCAACTAACAAGATAAACCAAAATTAAACCGCAAGCGAAACCCGACAGTACATACTTAGACATGATCAGAGTAGACTTAGGATAAAATACAAAAACTTAGGGGCTTCCGGTTCGAATACGACCAGAAACCCGGTCCAAAGGGGTTAAGCTAAGATTCGGATGCGATCATATAGCCCCCAGTGGGTGTGGCGATGCCAATCAAGAGGGTATCGACAGCTGTGTTCTCTTTGGTTCGAATACGTCCCATGTTTGAACAGGAAGCCCCCAAGTGATTCTGAAAATTGTTTAACGACGCTGATTCGAATACGATCCACTTCGGTTCTCAGAGGGGTTGCACTGTGATTCAAATATGACCAAAGGCCACCTCCGAATGAGCTCGGCACTTTGCCAATCAAATGGGTATCGACAGCTATGTTCTCTTCGGTTCGAATACGACCCATGTTTGAACAAGATGCCCCCAAGTGACCATATTGCTTACGGCTAGACGCGAATACGATCATAAGCCGGATCCTCCTTTCAAATTAGCATGTAAAAAAAATGACACACGTAATTGAAGGAGAAAAAGGACAGAGGTCCTGCTTTATTGCTTATCATAATATATACATGGCTGAGATAAGTATGTACACCACAAGAGCCGCTAGCTCAAGTGTAGTAAGGCCGAAGCTGAGCTATGTTCCACGGCCGACGGGTCTCTTCCTCAGACTTTCGTGCATCTTTATGCTCCCGAATGTCAATGAGGTAATACGACCCGTTGTGCAAGTTCTTACTGACCACAAAGGGCCCTTCCCAAGGTGGGGATAACTTGTGTGCATCTGTTTGATCCTGGATGAGCCGGAGCACAAGGTCGCCTTCCTGGAAGACCCGGGACTTGACCCGGCGGCTATGATAACGGCGCAGGTCCTGTTGGTAAATCGCTGAACGGGCTGCTGCCACATCACGCTGTTCGTCCAACAAGTCCAGAGCATCTTGGCGCGCCTGTTCATTATCCGTCTCAACATAAGCCGCCACACGAGGTGAATCGTGACGGATGTCGCTGGGGAGAACTGCCTCTGCTCCATAAACCATGAAGAAAGGTGTGAAACCTGTAGACCTGTTAGGAGTAGTGTTGATGCTCCATAAGACGGAGGGCAACTCCTCCACCCAACAACCCGGCGTCCGTTGCAAAGGGACCAAAAGCCGGGGTTTAATGCCCTTCAGAATCTCCTGGTTAGCTCTCTCAGCTTGACCATTGGATTGGGGATGAGCCACTGAGGAAACATCAAGTCGGATATGCTCTCGTTGACAAAACTCTTCCATAGCGCCCTTGGATAGATTGGTGCCATTGTCAGTTATGATGCTGTGTGGAAAGCCGAAGCGGAAAATCACCTTTTTCATAAATTGAACTGCCGTGGCTGCATCGCACTTGCTAACTAACTCGGCCTCCACCCACTTTGTGAATTTGTCAACCGCCACAAAGAGATGGGTTTTCTTATCCTTGGACCGTTTAAAGGGCCCAACCATATCAAGCCCCCAGACCGCAAAGGGCCAAGTGATTGGGATCATCCTCAACTCCTGAGCCGGCACATGAGCCCGTCGTGAGAACCTTTGGCAGCCATCACATTTACTGACCAAGTCTTCTGCATCAGCGTGAGCCGTCAGCCAATAAAAACCATGTCGGAGAGCCTTGGCCACAAGAGATTTTGAACCGGCATGATGGCCACAATCCCCTTCATGGATCTCGTGCAAGATCTCTTGACCTTCCTCAGGGGAGATACAACGCTGAAATGCCCCTGAAACACTGCGATGATGCAACTCGCCGTTGATAACAATCATTGACTTGGCCCGCCGGGTTATCTGCCTGGCCAACGTTTCATCTTCAGGCAACTCTCCCCGGGTTATATAAGCCAGATATGGTATTGTCCAGTCTGGTATGACGTGCAGAGCCGCCACCAGCCGTGCCTCCGGGTCAGGGATAGCCAAGTCCTCCTCTGTAGGCAACTTAACCGAAGGGTTATACAGGACATCCAGGAAAGTGTTCGGCGGCACCGGCTTGCGCTGAGAGCCTAGCCGGCTTAAAGCATCAGCCGCCTCATTCTTCCTGCGATCAATGTGCTCCACTTGATATCCCTGAAAGTGCCCAGCAATGGCATCAACCTCGCGGCGATAAGCCGCCATGAGAGGATCCTTAGAATCCCAGGTGCCTGATACTTGTTGAGCCACCAAATCTGAGTCCCCAAAGCGCCTTACCCGGCTTAAGTTCATCTCCTTGGCCACTCGAAGACCGTGGAGTAAGGCCTCGTATTCAGCCGCATTGTTAGTGCAAGGAAACATCAATCGTAGCACATACTGGAACTTATCACCCCTAGGGGAAGCCAACACAACGCCAGCCCCCGAGCCCTCCAACTGCCTGGACCCGTCAAAGTGAATAGTCCAGTACGTATTATCCGGCTTCTGCTCGGGCACTTGTGATTCTGTCCAATCGTTGATGAAGTCCACCAAAGCCTGAGATTTAACAGCAGTGCGTGGCACATATTTGAGGCCATGCGGTCCAAACTCTATAGCCCATTTAGCAATTCTCCCTGTAGCCTCTCTGTTCTGGATAATGTCCCCAAGAGGGGCAGAACTGACCACAGTGATGGGATGACCCTGAAAATAATGTTTGAGTTTCCGGCTTGCCATGAACACACCATATACGAGCTTCTGCCAATGCGGATACCGCTGCTTGGACTCAATAAGCACCTCACTGACATAATAAACTGGCCGCTGAACCGGATGCTCCTTACCCGTCTCCTTACGCTCCACCACAATAGCCACACTGACGGCTCGTGTGTTTGCCGCCACGTACAGTAGCAGGGGCTCCTTATCGACCGGAGCAGCAAGGACGGGGGGCTCTGCCAGTTGCTTTTTCAAATCCTCAAAGGCGGTATTAGCTGCATCATTCCAGACAAAGTTATCAGTTTTCTTCATCAACTGATATAAAGGCATAGCCTTCTCACCCAAGCGGCTTATGAACCGGCTTAAAGCAGTGATGCGACCCGCCAAGCGCTGAACGTCGTTTATACACGCCGGCTTAGCTAGAGAGGTGATGGCCTTGATCTTCTCCGGGTTAGCCTCAATGCCTCTGTCAGAAACCAAGAAACCCAAGAGCTTGCCTGCAGGAACACCAAAGACACACTTGGCCGGGTTTAGCATCATCTTATAGACCCGGAGATTATCAAAGGTTTCTCTTAAATCATCTATCAGGGTTTCCTCTTTGATGGACTTAACCACAATATCGTCCACATACGCATGAACATTGCGCCCGATCTGTTTATGAAGACAATTCTGTACACAACGCTGGTAAGTCGCCTGTGCACACTTGAGTCCAAAGGGCATAGACACATAACAGAAGGCTCCAAAGGGAGTGATGAACGCCGTCTTCTCCTGGTCCTTAACTGCCATCTTAATCTGATGATACCCGGAATAAGCATCCAAAAAGCTTAAGCGTGCACAACCTGCCGTAGCATCAATGATTTGATCAATACGGGGGAGAGCAGAAGGATCAGCTGGGCACGCCTTGTTCAAGTCCGTGTAGTCCACACACATTCGCCAGGTGCCGTTCTTCTTGAGTACGAGCACCGGGTTAGCCAACCATTCTGGGTAAAAAACCTCAACAATGAACCCGGCCGCCAAGAGCCGGGCCACTTCTTCACCAATAGCCTTTCGCCTCTCTTCATTAAACCGCCGAAGGAACTGTCTGACCGGCTTAAATTTCGGATCAACATTGAGAGTGTGCTCAGCGAGTTCTCTAGGTACACCTGGCATGTCAGAAGGTTTCCACGCAAAGATGTCCCTATTCTCACGGTTGAACTCGATGAGCGCGCTTTCCTATTTTGGATCCAAATTGGCACTGATGCTAAACTGCTGAGATGAGTCTCCTGGAACAAAATCGACAAGCTTAGTTTCATCAGCCGATTTAAATTTCATCGCCGGCTCAGCCTCCGTGGTTGGTTTCTTCAGAGAGGTCATGTCTGTCGGGTCGACATTGTCCTTATAAAACTTTAACTCTTCTGTAGCACAAACAGACTCTGCATAAGCTGCATCGCCTTCCTCACACTCCAGAGCCACCTTCCGGCTGCCGTGAACCGTAATGGTTCCATTGGGACCTGGCATCTTGAGCTGTAAGTACACATAACGCGGCTGTGCCATGAACTTGGCGTAAGCCGGCCGTCCAAATATAGCATGGTATGGACTTCTTATTTTAACCACCTCGAAGGTCAACTTCTCCACTCTGTAATTATTGTCATCACCGAAAGCCACTTCCAATTCGATCTTGCCAACTGGGTAAGCCGACTTACCAGGCACTACCCCATGGAAGATAGTGTTTGACTGGCTGAGGTTCTTATCAATTAACCCCATACGGCGAAAAGTCTCATAATAAAGGATGTTAATGCTACTGCCCCCATCCATGAGTGCTTTCGTGAACTTATATCCTCCCACCTGAGGAGCTACCACCAAGGCCAGGTGGCCCGGGTTATCCACCCGAGGAGGATGATCCTCCCTACTCCATATTATAGGTTCCTCAGACCAACGTAAGTAGCGTGGGACTGCCGGCTCAACAGCATTCACAGCCCTCTTGTGAATCTTCTGATCTCGTTTGCACAGACTAGTGGTAAATACATGATATTGTCCACCGCTTAGCTGCTTTGGATTGGTCTGGTAACCCCCCTGCTGCTGTTGGTGACCCTGGCCAGACTGCTGATTAAAGCCCCCTTGACCGTTCTGAGGCCCGGTATTTGAGCCGCCCCCGGGGCCACGAAAGCCGCCGGCGCCTGAGCCGCCGGCACCTGAGCCACCGCTCGGACCATTGTAGTTTTTAAAGGCCTTCATGATAGCACAATCCTTCCACAGATGAGTTGCTGGCTTCTCTCTAGAGCCGTGCCTTGGACAAGGTTCATTCAACAGCTGCTCCAGAGAAGGTCCTGATCCGCCGCCTCGGGGAGGGGGCCTCCCCTTGCGTCGCTGGTTGTTACCTTGAGAGTTGGTGTTGGCTACAAATTCTAGGCTGCCATCGGCCTTACGCTTGCCTCCTCCTTGGTTCCCCGGGTTAAACTGGGGACCCTTGCCATTGCCGTTCTTCTTTCCCTTCCCTGCCCTTTCATCGTCTGAAGGGGGATCCTTGGTACCATCGGAATCGGCGTACTTGACAAGAGCCGCCATCAGGGTACCCATATCGGTGCAGTCGCGCTTGAGCCGCCCAAGTTTCATCTTAAGGGGCACAAAGCGGCAGTTCTGTTCCAACATTAAGACTGCAGAGCCGGCATCCATCTTATCTGATGAATGTATGATTTCCTTGACCCGGCGAACCCAATGGGTCGTGGACTCACCCTCCTGCTGTTTTTAGTTAGTCAGATCCACAATTGACATAGACTGCCTGCAGGTATCTTTGAAGTTTTGGATGAAACGGGCTTTCAGCTCTGCCCAAGACCCAATGGAATTTGGTGGTAGCCCTTTCAACCAAGTACGGGCAGTCCCATCCAGCATCATGGTGAAGTACTTAGCCATGGCCGCCTCACTGACCTCCAGGAGCTCCATGGCCATCTCGTAACTCTCGACCCAGGCTGCGGGCTGTAAGTCTGCTGTGTAGTTAGGCACCTTCCTAGGGCCTTTGAAGTCCTTGGGTAGACGTTCATTACGAATGGCTGGCACCAAACAAGGGACACCCCCAGTCCTGGTAGGGATACCCACATCGACAGAAGTCGTCGGATAGGCCGGGGGGGTCTGGTAAGCCGTCAATTGAGGCACCTGCTCCGCCTCCTGGCGTGCCTTGTCCTGGTCTGCTGCGTAGAAGGCTCCGTTATGCGCCAGGCCATGGCCAGGGGCGGGTCATGGCGCCGGACATTACTTGAGCCGGTTGCTGAGACCATGTGCCGGCTGTAACTCGGGCTCTGACCCGGACGAGGGGTCGAGTGGATCCTATCCCGGCTGTAGGAGTACGCTTCTTGCTGTGTCAGCGCCGTCTGCAGGAGTTCCCTGACCCTGCGGGTTTCGACGGCCGCCGGAGAGTCGCCGTCAACGGGGAGAGCCGCCAATCGTGCTGCTGCGGCCACCATGTTCTCCAGAGGGTTATCATAATGCCCCGGGGGTATTGGCACATACTGAGGCGGGGCAGGAGGCACCTGGGGAGACCCATCAACCATGGCTGAACAAGGGGTACAGACCCGGGCGGGACGACCCCTGGCGGGTTGCTACACCCTGCACCCGGCGTGTTGAAGAGATTGCGTGGATCGTAGACCGGCGGGAGTCGAGACTGGGCCTTCTGATGCCTCCTCCTCATGACTACGTTGGCCGCGTTCTGATCCATCGTGAGCTGGAAGGACTGCGCCTGAATTAGCTGAGTCTGGGCATCGAGAGCCGCCCGCTCCGCAGCCAGCCTGATCCCTTCCGCTGCAAGATCCTCTTTAGCCTTTATCAGATCTAACTTCAACTGTGCCACCTCTGCATCATGCTGGGCTCGGTCCGCCGGGTCGACCGCGGCGGTTAGCAGGGCCGTCAGTTTGTCCGTGAGATCCATCAGTACCTGAGCCGGGGAAGGCACCGGGTTTCCCGATCCGGCAGCGGGGTTCTGAACACGCTGCGCACCGGCCATAAAAACTCCAACCTAACTTGGCGGCTCAAAAGGGTCCGGAATACTGTCGCCGTCGGAACAGCCCTTGAACCTGCCATCTTGAAGTTGGTACAACGAGTTTGACTCATCAGTGGCCGACTCGCCGTCAGAGCCGGCGGCCGCCTCATCACCAGACCCGGATAGATCAGAGGGCCCTCCATGGATGCATCCCACAAAAGCGCGCCTTAAGGCAGGCCGGGCCCGGGCGGGTCGTGCGCGCTGATCCGTTTCGACGAGATCGGCGCAGAGGTCTGGCTCGGGGCCCGGCTCACCAATCTTGCCGATGAAGACATGAATTCCGCCGAAGGGGACCCGGTACCCGTACTCAATTGAACCGGCGTCGGGGCCCCAGCCTTCGTCGTCGATGTAGAACTTGCCGCGACGACTCTTGGTCATCCGGCCCACAGCGTATCCCTTGAACCCTTCGAAGCTGCCCTTCAAGAACTCAAATCCACCGTGCGGCGGCCCCACGGTGGGCGCCAACTGTCGTGGAATTGTCACAGCAGATGTCCTCGAGCTAGGACTTAGTCGTGGAGCCATCGCAGCTAGGAAGCTTGAAGGGGTTATGTGGGACAAGGAACACGAGGGTTTATACTGGTTCGGCCCCTTACGGTGAAGGTAAAAGCCTACGTCCAGTTAAGGTGTTATTGACTAGGGTTACGATCGCCAGGGAGCTAAACAGCTATGCCCGGCTCTCGAGGAGATTGTTGTCGCCGAAACCGCTGCCGGGTCCTCCCTTTATATAGGGAGGCTGACGCCCGGCAGCCCTTAGAGTCCCGGCCGGCTCATAAGAGCGTCCGGCTCGGACTCTAAACAATACTTGCCTTACACTACAAGTCTACTATAACAAAGATTGTAACTACAGGCTTTAAGCCATATCCGGGTCTCAGCCCATCTCTGGCCCATCATCTGAAACTTGGCTCCGGGCTTCTGGCGTCGACCCTACCAGTAACCCGGCCCCTCCTGGCGGGTGACTCTAAGGTCTGTATCCTCAACACCAAGGTTGGGCCTTGCTGGAGGAGTTTTATTCAAGGCGAACTGTCAAGGGGGTCCCATAAATCACCCGACCGCGTAAGGAACGCAAACTCAAGGAACATAATCCCAGTATATCAGTAGCTAGGGCGGCAAGAGTGGAACAAAACACCAGGCATAAGGCCAAGCTTTCCACCCTTTACCAAATATATAGATGCATTAATTAAATAAGAGATATTGTGATATCCCAACATATCCATGTTCCAACATGGAACAAACTTCAACTTCACCTGCAACTAGCAACGCTATAAGAGGGGCTGAGCAAAAGCGGTAACTTAGCCAAACAACGGTTTGCTAGGAAAGGATGGTTAGAGGCTGACATGGCAAAATGGGAGACATGATATAGCAAGCGATAGGTAGCGGAGCATGGCAATAGAGCAAACAACTAGCAAAGCAAAGATAGAAGTGATTTTGAGGGGTGGTCATCTTGCCTGCAAGATTCTTAGAGTTGTCGAAAGCTTGATCCTCGTAAGCGTACTCAACAGGTTCCTCGTTCACGAACTCGTCTCCTGGCTCTACCCAAGACATGAACACAAACAAACAGAACCACAATCAACCACGAGAAATGCACAAGCAACATGATGCAAAACATGTATGATATGCAAGATATGATATGCGATGCATATGCGTGCTCCGGAAGGAAAAATGATGAACATGGGAGTAACTTGGCAAACCAAGCATGCCACTGGAAGGATGAGATGATTTCGGTCAAAATCGATATAAAGATCACCGGAATCGGATGCACGGTTTGCAAATGGCAAGCAAAACAAGAATGACACGAATCTGCGATTAACAGCATGATAGCACTTAAAATGCAACAAGCAACAATGCTATAGCACCCCAACATAGCAACAAAGCACATGGAAGCAATCTACAGGAGATGCTTGACAAAAGATGAACACTGAGCTACAGCTAGTTCACAACATAGCAAGCTCAAACAAGCATGGCAAAAGTGCAAAAGATAGCAGGATCAGAGACTTAGTGAAAAACTGGACATGGCAGAAAACAGCATCAGGTAGCAATGTGCAGAACACGAAATCAACATGCTACAGGAACTTAACATAGCAAAACAAGGCATGGAAGTGTTCTAGTAAATGCACAAGACAAAAGTCCCTTACTGACCATAAGCCAAAAAGGACCCGAAGATATGATGGCAAGCATGTAAACATAGAAAGTTTCGTTATCAGGTTTCAGACTTGGCAGAAAACAGAGCATGGCAGAAATAATAATATGTAGGCCTTTTTGTAAGTTTGATGCACTCACTACAGAGAAATGCACTACAAAACAAGCACAACTACAGCAGGATGGCATGTTTATGAAGCTAACCATGGCAAGAACAAAAGCATAGCATGTATGGAGCAACTACAATAAGCTTGTCAAAAATGAATATCATGTTAAGAATCTGGCAAAAATATTAAATAGCAAAAGTAGAGCAAGATTTAGTCATGCTATGGCACTCCATAATTGAAAAAAATTGCAGGAATGGATCAACTACAACTGTAGCTACAAAACATCCTTACTGAACATCTCCAACATATGCATGGATCTCTCTGTAGCATCAAGTTTACATGGCAACAAAATAACAGCAGTCAAGGACTTAGAGAAATCACCAAGTCCCTGAAATCAGAAATATTACGGAGCCTACTTTGCATGCTTGTGCTAGTCACCACAGAGATCACAAAAATACATGGACTACACCACTGGAAATATGGCATGGCATAATTCAAAACACATGTAGAACTCATGCCCATAAGATGCACAGAATAAATGATACAAAAATGACAAATCTCCAAGTTCTGATAGGAACCAGAGAATAACAGCAACTAGCCCTCTTCCAACAGAGATTTGGGCATCAATCTGACCTCTAATGAACATGGCGCAATTGAACAAAATGAAGAGCATCGCGAGACGAACAATTTGACATATTGCACGCGCTAATCGGAGCTACATGCAAGGAGTTATGGCATCACGAACAGAGACATATAATAACAAAATGCAAAAAACTTGGAAAAAAACACAGGGCTCGGGAAGTCAACGGGGGCTACCGATCGGATCTGGCCGGACTGGCTCGAGGGCGCTCAGGCTCGGGCTCGGCGATGGAGAGGAGGAGGAGTCGGCGGCGAGGCAGCGCCGTGGAGAGGAGGACGGCGGCGAGGTCGCCGGCGGCGAGGGCGGCGCGGCCGCGGCGGCGGGGCACAGCAGGGCCGGGCGGCGGGGGAGGGAGCCGAGCGCGGCGGCGGCTGGCGGA
>NC_057808.1:18898348-18903982 GCF_018294505.1 Triticum aestivum | reverse complement strand
CGGGACTGGTCGGTTGCGGCGGCGGACGTGTCCGGCCGACGTCGAACGTGTCCGGCCGACGGCGGACGCGTCCGGCGGCGCGGAGGGAAAATTTCTAGGGTCGGACTGCGCGAAAATCTCGGGATGCCCACATATTTATAGGTAGAGGGAGCTAGGAGGCTCCAAATGAGGTGTGGTTTTCGCCCACACGGTCGTGATCGAACGACCTAGAGCATGGAGGAGGGTTTGGTGGGTTTTGGGCTGGTTTTAGAGGGGGTTTTTGCTGGACACTCAAATGGACTTTGCGGATGCCCGGTTAACCGTTGGAGTACCAAACGACCTCCAAATGGAACGAAACTTGACCGGTGGTCTCCGAGTGGTATATTAAGGCCACTTGACAAGCCTCGGTCCATTCCGAGAAAGTTTGACACCCGCACATGAAAGAAAACGAAAGGGGTGCATCGGGGGAGATAGGAGCGCCGGATTGCAAAACGGACAACGGGGAAATCTTCAGAAGCAAGAGACGAACACGTATGCAAATGCAATGCACATGATGACATGATATGAAAATGCATGACATGACAAAATGCAAAACGAAAGACAAAACCCGACCACGGAGGGAATATCATAACACATAGCCGAAAATGGCAAGAGTCGGAGTTACAAATATGGCAAGTTACATGCGGGGTGTTACACCCATTGTCTTGTACTTAATACAAAAGGTAGCGTGATACATACTGCTTTTAACTTTAAAATCTTCGGAGGAGATTGGTGTTCCATGGTCGTTCCGACTCATTGCCGGAATCATCTCTCTTGCATGCCTTCGGCTTCTGCGCGTCGATCAGGTAGTAGGAGTCGTTGCCTAGAGCCTTGCTGATGACGAAGGGGCCTTCCCAAGGGGCCGAGAGCTTGTGCTGGCCGGCTGTTCGCGGGATCAGCCGGAGCACAAGATCACCTTCTTGGAAGGATCTTGGCTTGACCTTCCGGTTGTGGTAACGGCGCAAACCCTGTTGGTAGATGGCGGACCGGCTGAGTGCTAATAGCCGGCCCTCTTCCAGCAAGTTAACGCCATCTTCTCGTGCTTCCTTGGCCTCTGCCTCCGTGTACAAGGTGACCCGAGGTGAGTCGAACTCAATGTCAGTTGGGATGACAGCCTCGGCACCATATACAAGGAAGAAAGGGGTGAAGCCGGTTGACTTGTTCGGGGTAGTACGCAGACTCCAGAGGACAGCCGGCAGCTCGTCGAGCCAGCAGTCGGCCGAACGCTCCAGTGGTACGACCAGTCGGGGCTTGGTGCCGGAGAGGATGAGGCCATTTGCTCGCTCGACTTGGCCGTTTGACTGCGGGTGGGCAACAGATGCTAAGACAAGTCGGATGCCCTGAGTCGCGCAGAAACGTGCCAGTGCTCCTTTGGCAAAATTCGTGCCGTTGTCGGTGATGATGCTGTGTGGTACGGCATACCGGGTGGTTATATCTGTGATGAATGTCACGGCAGTCAGCCCGTTCAGCTTCTTGATTGGCTTCGCTTCAATCCACTTGGTGAATTTGTCCACGGCGACAAGCAGATGTGTCATGCCGCCGCGCGCCGTCTTGAATGGGCCCACCATGTCCAATCCCCAGACGGCAAAGGGCCAGGTGAGGGGGATGGTCTTGAGTGCAGAAGCCGGCAGGTGTTGCTTGGAGCTTGACGCAGCGATGGAAGACTCCAGTGACGCCGCGCCTAACGAGTTCTCTGTTTATTATTGTGTATGCTCCGGCTCGGCGTTGAACTTGTCTTGCCGAGATCTCGTCAGTCGGCAGCTCTCTGTTTACGAGCAAGTTGAGGATGGGTTGGGCCAATGGTGGAGCTGTGACTTCTTCTATCGCCAATACGGCTACGGCGACCCGGGTGGGTGGGTTTGGTGGTGAAGCGTTGGAGTCGGCCACCGCCTGTTGGGTCGTTGCAGTCCCCGGGCCGACTGCTGTAGTCCCCGGGCAGGGTTCTGAAGTCCCCGAGCCGGGTGCGACTACGGAGTCCCCGGGCCGCCTGTCGAAGTCCCCGATCCGCCTGCTGGGTTCCGCAAGTCGGATCCGACTGCTTCAGGGGCAGTCGGTACGAAGATGGAGTCTGATTCTGGAGACGGCTTAACAGACGGTTTGAGGAGGCGTTGGAGGGAGACGCCTGTTGGTATAGCTTGTCGGGTGGAGCCGATTCGTGCCAGGGCATCTGCTTGCTCGTTGTTGGCCCGTGGCACGTGGAGGACCTCGCATCCTTCATAGTTCTGCTGATTTGCTGAATGAGGAATCGGTAGCTCGCCATGTTTGCATCCTTGGCATCCCAGTCGCCGGATGACTGTTGGACTACCAAATCCGAGTCGCCATAGCACAGGATCCGGCAGATGCCGAGCTCTTTGGCTAGCCGGAGCCCGTGTATGAGGGCCTCGTACTCGACCACATTGTTGGAGGCGGCAAAATGAATTTGCAATGTGTATCTGAGTTTGTCGCCCTTGGCAGAGGAGAGGGCGATGCCGGCTCCCAAGCCGGTGCGCATCTTAGATCCATCAAAGTGCATCCGCCAATGAGTGGAGTCGGGAGCCGGCGGTAGGTACTTTGTCTCGGCCCAGTCAACAAGGAAGTCGTCCAATGCTTGCGACTTGATGGCGGTGCGAGGCTTGTAGAAGATCGTGTAAGGAGCCAGCGGGATGGCCCACTTATCCACCCGGCCGGATGCATCCCGGCTGCCTATGATCTCGGTGAGCGGGGCAGTACACACGACCTTGATGGGATGCTCTTGAAAGTTGGGCTTCAGCTTCTTGGCGGCGAAGTATACTCCATAGCACATCTTCTGGTAGTGCGGGTAGTTTTGCTTCGAGGTGGACAGTACTTCGCTCAAATAATACACAAGCCTCTGGACTAACTGAGCCCGGCCTTCTTCTGGGCGTTGGACCACAATAACTGTACTGACCACTCGGCTAGTCGCGGCAATGTAAAGGAGCATGGGATCTTTCTCAGTCGGCGCCGCAAAGACAGGCGGCGTGGTCAGCATCTTCTTCAACTTATGAAAAGCTTGGTCTGCTTGGTCGTTCCACTCGAAGTGGGTGGACTTTTTCATGAGTCGGTACAGGGGGAGAGCCTTCTCTCCTAGCCGGCTGATGAAGCGGTTCAGGGAGGCCAGGCACCCGGTAAACTTTTGGACGTCTCGCGGCTTGGAACGAATCTCCATTCTCTCTATGGCCTTGATTTTCACTGGGTTGCACTCGATGCCGCGTTCAGAGACCAAGAAGCCTAGAAGCTGGCCGGCTGGTACTCCGAACACGCATTTCTCCGGGTTGAGCTTGAACTGAAACCGGCGTAAATTGGCAAATGTTTCTCTGAGGTCTTCCAGCAGGGTGCCATGCTTCTCCGTCTTCACCACAATATTGTCTACATAGACGTGGGCATTTCTGCTGAGTTGCTTGAGGAGGCATTTTTGCATGCAACGCTAAAAAGTGGCACCGGCATTTCTCAAGCCGAATGTCATAGTCAGGTAGCGGAAAGATCTGAATGGTGTGATGAAGGCGGTCTTCAGGCGGTCGCCTGGATCCAACTTGATCTGATGGCAGCCTGAGTAAGCATCCAAGAAACTCTACAGCTCGCATCCGGCTGTGGAGTCTACCACTTGATCGATTCGAGGTAAGGCAAACGGATCTTTGGGGCAGGCTTTGTTGAGGCTGGTGTAATCTATACACATGCGCCATTTATTGTTTTTCTTCAACACCAGGACCGTGTTGGCAAGCCATTCTGGAAAAAACACCTCCATAATGAAGCCGGCTGCCAGAAGCCGGGCTATCTCTTCTCCTACAATCCTTCTCTTTTCCTCCGATAGTCGGCGGGGGGGTTGTTTGACTAGTTTTGCGTCTGCTCGAACGTGTAGCTTGCACTCGGTGAAATCCTTCGTAACACCCAGCATGTCCTTCGGGGACCATGCAAAGATGTCCCGATTCTCACGGAGGAAATCGACGAGCTCGCCTTCCTATTTGCTGTCCAGGTTTGCACCAATGACAGCAAACCTCTCCGGGTTCTCCGGGTCCAGAGGTATCTTCTTTGTTTCCTTGGCCGGCTGGAAGGAGCCTTGAGCATCATATTCCTTGGGGTCAGGGGACAGGGTCGGCTGCTTGCCGGCCATGGCCACGACTTGGTCCAGCATCTTCTTTTCTTCCGCAATCACGAGGGACTGGGCCAGCCGGCTGCTGGCTGCAGCACACTCGGAGGATTTCTTGTAGTCCCCGGCTATGGTGATGATCCCCTTTGAACTCGGTATCTTCATCTTGAGGTAGGCGTAGTGGGGCACAGCCATGAACTTGGCCAGGGCAGGTCGGCCAAGCAATGCGTGGTAAGGGCTCTCTAGATCCACCACTTCAAACCAGATTGCTTCTCGGCGGAAGTGATCCTTGTCTCCAAAGAGAACATCCATCTTGATCTTGCCGATTGGTGAGCAGGACAGGCCGGGTACGATGCCATGGACATAGTCCAGCTTGGCATGAGTTGCTTCGTCTTGATGTTCAGCTTCTCCATGGTGTCGCGGTACAGTATGTTGATGCTGCTCCCACCGTCAATCAGTACACGGGAGAAACGGGCAGCTCGCCTTTCTATTGCGAGGGTGGCGTCTAACACCAACGCATAAGTGACGGGAGACGGCATCACCTCTGGGTGATCGGCCCGGCTCCAGCTGATGGGCTTCTCAGACCAATGCATAAACTCTGGGTTGCTAGAGGCCACCGCGTTGACTTCTTGGTGCTGTCGGCACCGACTGCGCCTGTCTTCAGTTTGGCTTGTAAAGACGACGTAGGCGGCATGCTCATCCGGGAACTCATCTTGAATGGCTCCGACTACTGGTCGGGCAGCCGGCTACTGAGGGGCTGGATGTGGCGGGCCAGCAGGTGGAGACGGCACCAGCCCTTCCCCTTTGGAGATCCGCGTGAGCCAATGACACTTCCGGGTTGTGTGGTTGGACGGCTTCGCGCCGCTGTGGAACTTGCAGGGGGCATCAAGGGTTCGCTCATAGGAGAAAGTCGGCTGCCAAGCCAGCCTGCCGCTCTTCTGCTTCTTGGGCACGGGCCGCTCTTCAGGTTGTTCGTCTTCAACTGTGGCCACTTGCCGTCTGGTGGAAGGCGGCAAAGGGGCCTTGCGCTAGTTGTCGTTATGGTAAGGGCGTCGATTGGAGTCACCAGCCGGCGTCTTGGGAGCCGGAGCGAGCACCTTTCCAGAGGTGTCCACTCGAAGCTCGGTCTTCATTGAAGAGTCGGCCATGGCGTACTTGTCTGCTATGATCAGCAGCTCATCGAGGGTAGTCGGTTTGTCGCAGAGGAGTCGGTGCTTAAGGAGGGTGCCCTCTCAGCACCCGGCGGTGAAGTAATCTATGGCTTGAACCTCGTGCACCCCTTCGCAGGAGTTGCGGAGCTTGGCCCAACGGGTGAGGTAGTCGCGAGTTGATTCGCTGGGCCCTTGGACGCACAAGGAGAGCTGGCGGGGCTTGGGAGGCCGCTTGTACGTGCTGGTGAAGTTGCGGATGAAGACTTCCGTGAAGTCTAGCCAGTTGTTGATGTTGTATGGCTTCAGGCTGTTCAACGAAGTGCATGCCGTGCCTTGAAGCATGAGCGGGACGTACTTCACGGCAACACGCCTGTTGCCGTTCGC
>NC_057808.1:18890848-18893348 GCF_018294505.1 Triticum aestivum | reverse complement strand
GTACCAGGAAACGGGTGTTTTTTCTAAGAAAAACCACCAGTGTTCCGTACGACCACCAGGAAGGACCCCTCCTCCCTACTATAGCAGAGGGTTTTAGCCCCCATTGGGACCCCTACCCTTAAGTTTGTGGAGGAGGGGTACACTATTTTGAAACGCTGCCATGGCAGCGTTTTTCTGCCACGAGACAAGTTTTCGCTGCCATGGCACCGTTTCTTCACCGTCATTAGCTAGTTTTGACCCGGTTTCCATGGTGTATGGGCCTTTTTTCTCCCGGACCTCTCGTACCCGTTCACGTATCCATGTACGTGCGTGTGCCTCGTACATGGTTTTGCCTAGTTTTCCATGGCGCGCGTCCGGTTCCGTCCACGACGGGCGTAGACCAGTTTTTCCCCGTGTCCACGTACAACCCGTTCACGGGTCCGTGTACGTGTGTGTGCCTCATATGTGGTTTTGCCAGGTTTTCCGTGGCGCGCTTCCAGTTCCGTCCACGACGGGCGTCGGCCCCTTTTTTCCCGTGTCCACGTATAGCCCATTCACGGGTCCGTGTACGTGTGTGTGCCTCGTACGTGGTTTTGCCCAGTTTTCCTTGGCGCACGTCCCGTTCCGTCCACGACGGGTGTTGACCCATTTTTCCCAGTGTCCACGTATGCTACCTCTTGAGCACTGCGTTGTTTTTCCCTTGAAGAGGAAAGGGTGATGTAGCAAAGTAGTGTAAGTATTTCCCTCAGCTTTTGAGAACCAAGGTATCAATCAAGTAGGAGGCTATGCGCCAGTCCCTCGTACCTACACAAAACAAATAAATCCTCGCAACCAACGCGATAAGGGGTTGTCAAACCCTTCACGGTCACTTACGAGAGTGAGATCTGATAGATATGATAGGATAATATTTTTGGTAATTTATGATAAGGTGCAAAGTAAAATAAAAGCAAAGTAAAACAACAAAGGAAATAAATAAGTGTTGGAAGATTAATATGATGAAGATAGACCCGGGGGCCATAGGTTTCACTAGTGGCTTCTCTCAAGAGCATAAGTATTTTACAGTGGGTGAACAAATTACTGTTGAGCAATTGACAGAATTGAGCATAGTTATGAGAATATCTAGGTACGATCATGTATATAGACATCACGTCCGAGACAAGTAGACCGACTCCTGCCTGCATCTACTACTATTACTCCACTCATCGACCGGTATCCAGCATGCATCTAGAGTATTAAGTTCATGAAAACAGAGTAACGCCTTAAGCAAGATGACATGATGTAGAGGGATAAATTCATGCAATACGATAAAAAACCATCTTGTTATCCTCGATGGCAACAATACAATACGTGCCTTGCTGCCCCTAGTGTCACTGGGAAAGGACACCGCAAGATTGAACCCAAAGCTAAGCACTTCTCCCATTGCAAGAAAGATCAATCTAGTTGGCCAAACCAAACTGATAATTCGAAGAGACTTGCAAAGATAACCAATCATACATAAAAGAATTCAGAGAAGATTCAAATATTGTTCATAGATAATCTTTATCATAAACCCACAATTCATCGGTCTCAACAAACACACCGCAAAAAGAAGATTATATCGAATAAATCTCCATGAGAGAGGGGGAGAACATTGTATTGAGATCCTATAAGAGAGAAGAAGCCATCTAGCTAATATCTATGGACCCGAAGGTCTTAGGTAAACTACTCACACTTCATCGGAGAGGCTATGGTGTTGATGTAGAAGCCCTCCGTGATGGATGCCCCCTCCGGCGGAGCTCCGAAACTGGCCCCAAGATGGGATCTCGTGGGTACAGAAGGTTGCGGCGGTGGAATTAGATTTTTGGCTCCTGTTATGATCGTTTGGGGGTGCGTAGGTATATATAGGAGGAAGGAGTACGTCGGTGGAGCAACAGGGGGCCCACGAGGGTGGAGGGCGCGCCCTGGGGGGGTAGGCGCGCCCCCCTACCTCGTGGCCTCCTAGAAGCTTCTCTTATGTAGGGTCCAAGTCTCCTAGATCTTGTTCGTTCCAAAAATCACGCTCCCGAAGGTTTCATTCCGTTTGGACTCCGTTTGATATTCTTTTTCTGCGAAACTCAAAAAAGGCAAAAAACAGCAATTCGGGGCTGGGCCTCCGGTTAATAGGTTAGTCCGAAAAATAATATAAACGTGAATAATAAAGCCCAATAATGTCCACAACAGAAGATAATATAGCATGGAGCAATCAAAAATTATAGATACGTTGGAGACGTATCAACGTACAGCCCGTTCACGGGTCCGTGTAAGGGTCCGTGTACGTGTGTGTGTGCCTCGTACGTGGTTTTGCCCAGTTTTCCATGGCGCGCATCCGGTTCCGTCCACGACGGGCGTCGGCCGCTTTTTTCCCGTGTGCACGTACCGCCTGTTCACGGGTCCATGTAACGGTCCATGTACTTGTGTGTGCCTCGTACATGGTTTTGCCCAGTTTTCCATGGCGCGCGTCCCGTTCCGTCCACGACAGGGGTCGCCCACTTTTTTTTACCAT
>NC_057808.1:18840922-18881448 GCF_018294505.1 Triticum aestivum | reverse complement strand
TCCGTCCACGACGGGCGTCGGCCACCTTTTTCACACTTCCACGTAGCGCCCGTTGACGGGTCCGTGTAACGGTCCGTGTACGTGTGTGTGCCTCGTACGTGGTTTTGCCCAGTTTTCCATGGCGCACGTCCCGTTCTGTCCGCGATGGGTGTCGGCCCCTTTTTCCCGTGTCCACATACAGCCCATTCATGGGTCCGTGTAAGGGTCCGTGTACGTGTGTGTGCCTCGTACGTGGTTTTGACCAGTTTTCCATGGCGCGCGTCCGGTTCCGTCCACGACGGGCATCGGTGTAACGCCCCGGATTCGATGCGCCAGGTGTCTGCCAGTTATTCGTCGTTGTTGCCATGTCGTTTGCTTGCGTGTTGCATTTTGCCATGTCATCATCTGCATGCTTTTCAAAACTTGCATCCGGTCCTTTTCCGCATTGTCCGTTTCGCGATCCGACACTCTCCCTCACGCCCGTCGCCCCTCTCAGACCTTGTTTTGTGAGCGGGGGAAAAACTTTCTCGGAATGGGCCGATATTTGCCGAATGGCCTTGGTATAGCACCGACAGACCGCCCGTCAAGTTTCGTTCCATTTGGAGGTAGGTTGATGCCCCAACGGTTGACCGCGTAGCCCGACACCTCTTTTGTCTTGTAGCCCAACACCCCTCCAAATCAGCCCACTAACCCAGCAAAACCCCTTCCATGCTCTCCGCCGTTCGATCACGATCGTGTGGGCGAAAACCGCTCCTCATTTGGACTCTCCTAACTCCCTCTACCTATATATACACCTCCCCCATGCCATTTTGGCCTAAACCTAGCCCCTAACCCTCCCCTAACCTCTAGCCGCTGCCACCTCTCACCTCTCCCTCGTTTTCAGCGCCCATCCAACCCACCGCCGCCACCTGTCGTGCCCCACCGGTCAGCGCCGTCACAGCCGCCTCCCTCCACCAATCGCAGGGCGCCACGAGTCCTCCCCGCGCCCCACTTTGCCGCGGGCCCACCAGGACCCAGATCGGGCCCCGGGAAGCCCGCCCGAGCCCGTGCACGCCGCCGTCCGCAAGATCCCGCAGGCTCGCACATGCCTGGCTCGGGAGCTCCTCAGCCCGAGCTCCCTCGCCGCGACCCCGCCGCCTTCTGGCCACCGGCGACCAGCGCCTCGCCGCCGACGACCACCCAGATCCCTGCCGTCGGGTCTCCAGGTCGCCCTGCCCCGCCCCGACTTCTCTTTCTCCTCCTTGCTCTCCCTCTCTCTCACGTCTCTCTCTCCCTCTGTACCAGGATCCGCCGCCACCGCCCTGGGAAGCTTCGCCGGCCCCCGCCCCCACCAGATCTGGCAAGAATCCGGCTGGATCCGCTCGTTTTTGCTGCGCCGGGCCCCTCCTGGCCTCCCTGCCGACCGGCGCCGGCGCAGCCTTACCATGGCCGCCTCCCTCATGCTCAAGCGGGAGGAGGAGGACGAGCGCCCGCTCGGGCCTGCCTCAGCCCCGTGGGCCCCGCCCGTGACTGGCCCAGCCTAGGCCTCCCGCCGGCCGGCCTCCTTCCTTCCTGGGCTAAGCCCAATGTGAGCACCTCTAGCCTAAGCCCCGCCTGTGCGCCTTTTAGTTATTTTGCGCCCGTTCTATTTTTTTTCAGAAACTGCCAAGTCCCGGATTTCATGCATCACCTGAGCATTTTGTATATGGTGTAACTTTGTGCATGTTTATCCTATGTTGATGTATAATATACCAAATGTTCACTGTGAGATGCTCTTTATTTCGTTCCATTGTGCCGTGCTTGTTAGAGTTCATCTTGATGCCCAAATAATCATTGCAAGAGTGCTTTATGATGTTGTCTGTTGTCTGTTAACAGAACTTGATGATTTGTCTTTTTCATTGCATTTTGTGTGTGCATCCTATGAGCTTGATGTCTACATGTGTTTTCATCTACATCATTCCAACTTTACATAGGTGCTTCTCTTGTATTTTTGTGATCTATGTGGTTACTAGCACAAGCATGCAAAGTAGCCTCCGTGATGTTGATGATTTCTGTGACTTGGTCATTTCTGCTAAGTCTGTAGCTGCAGCATTGTGATGCCATGTAAACCTGCTGTCATCATGAGTTCTATGCATAATCTGGAGATGTTCATTAAGGATTTTTTGTTATACATGTTATGCTCTATCCATCCGTGCCCTTGTTTTCATTTATAGCCTGTTGTAGCTTGTTCTAATCGTGCTCCAAACTTGCTAAATAATGTTGCTGTCAGCCTGTTAACACGAAGTCCAGTATTGCCATATGTTTTTCTAGTGATCCATGTACCCTATGAACTTTCTCTTGCCATGATGAGCTTCATATTTATTCCTTCTTGCTGTTGGTTGACTTCACATGACATGAAATGCTCTGTGGTGAGTGGTTCAAGCTCACCGACTCTGAATCTGTCATGTAACTTGCTATGTTTACATGGGTGCCATCATATCTTCTCTGACGTTTTGTTCGTGATCAGCAAGGGACTTTTGTTCTATGCAATTAGTTGATTCATGTCATGCCTTTGTTTGCTATGATCTGTTCATGTAGCACGGTTTTTGATAGCTCTAAACTTAGCAACCTGATCTTATTTCTGCCATGTCCAGTAATTTCTGCAAAGTCTGTGAAACTATTATTATTTGCAATCTTGCCATGTCCTTTTGAGCATGTTCTAGTGGTTTCTGGAGATAGCTCAGTGTTCATGTTTTGTAATGGTTTACCTGTACATCATGTCCATGCCTTTTGCTCTCATGTTGGAGTGTTTTAGCTTGTCGTTTTTGTGCTTGCTAGATGCCTAGTTGCTGTTTTGGACAGATTGTTGCTATATCTTGTTTGGAGTGTATGTGTTGCACCGTTGCTCCGTTTTGAGGATGCTCTATATCAAACTTGCTTAGAATTGCATGTAGATTCATGTTACCTTGTGGGATCTGTCGTGGAATTGTCACGGCAGATGTCCTCGAGCTAGGACTTAGTCGTGGAGCCATCGCAGCTAGGAAGCTTGAAGGGGTTATGTGGGACAAGGAACACGAGGATTTATACTGGTTCGGCCCCTTACGGTGAAGGTAAAAGCCTGCGTCTAGTTTGAGGTGTTATTGATTAGGGTTACGATCGCCAGGGAGCTAAACAGCTATGCCCGGCTCTCGATGAGATTGTTGTCGCCCTTAAACCGCTGCCGGGTCCTCCCTTTATGTAGGGAGGCTGACGCCCAGCAGCCCTTAGAGTCCCGGCCGGCTCATAAGAGCGTCCGGCTCGGACTCTAAACAATACTTGCCTTACACTACAAGTCTACTATAACAATGATTGTAACTACAGGCTTTAAGCCATATCCGGGTCTCAGCCCATCTCTGGCCCATCATCTTGATACTTGGCTCCGGGCTTCTGGCAATGATCATCCGAAGAGTAACCCGGCCCCTCCTGGCGGGTGACTCTAAGGTCTATATCCTCAACATTAGGCCCCAGATTGACTTGAGCCGGCTCATGTCAATCTTCAACTCTACCGACAGAGAAAATCTCCGACTCACCATTCATGTGGAGGCCATAACCCGGAGTGACGTCATCCTCTGGACTCCGGATAATCCGCCGTGACGTCATCCTCCATTAAGTCCGTTTTTTACTCTGCCAGATCCGCAACGGATCTTCGCTTTTACTGTCTTTCCAAAAATCGAGGCGTCGTGAGGGGGAGATAACCACGCCGTGGTCTCCTTGAATCTCGCGCCCACTTATGACTCTGCCTTATAAATAGGCCGGCCTAACACTTCTCTTCTCACGCTCTCCTTCTTCCTCCTCGCGTCGTCGCTCCTCTGCCCGAGCTCCGCCACTGCCGCCACCGTCGCGCCCCTGGTCTTCATCAACCCGGCCGCTGCATCACCCTGATTCGGACCAGATTCACGGTAGCGATCTCCGCTCCTTCCAACTCCGGTGAGTCTCCTGGACCCTGTCAGATAGATCTACGGTAGAGTTCATCTTGTGTTCTTCGCGTTCATCACCATTGCCGCAAACCTCAGTAGCTCTTGTAGTCACCACACTCGGTTGATCTTTTACCTTGCATAAAGTCAGTGTGGTAGATGTTTGGGATCCATTTCACCTGCAAAAGCCCTCTTTTTACTGCATAAGAACCATGTTCAGCCCTCAAGAACTTCTTCTGCCTCTGTTTTTTTTAGGTCTAGAAAATTTTCATTTCACCCGACCAGTTTGATCTGAAAAAGTTACTGCAATATGTGAAATCTATTTTACCACACTTTGTAAAAACTGCAGCCCTTGAATCTTGGCGGCTTATATTTCCGACTTAAAGAAAACACGCGCCGTAGAACTTTCCGGTTTAAAGAGAACCATGCTCTGTAGAATCCTCCGGCTTAACTGCAGTAAGCCGTAGATGACCAACTTATCCTGAATGCCCCTACGACTTAGATAACCCACCGTATCCGAATATATATCATTAGTCCCCTTCATAAGCCGCCATTGTAGTTCGAATGATAATCGCCGGCTTACAATTAACCCGGACATTTTTTTTTATCATAGACCACCAACCGTCACCATGCCTCCCAAGGCTCCCATCACTTGCAACTGGATGAAATCCAACGTCACTGACGAGACCCTGGCCAACTTTGTTAAGTCCGGGTATCTGCCCAAGAAGGAAGTGATGTCCTACCGTGCCCCTGATCCGTCAGAAGAAAGACCACAGCCGAGGGACGGGGAGGTAGTGATCTTTGCGGACCACATGAGCCGGGGCTTCACACCGCCCGGCTCAAAATTCTTCCGGGATGTGCTCAACTTCTTTGACCTTCGGCCTCAGGATATAGGACCCAACTCCGTATCCAACATCTGCAACTTCCAAGTCTTTTGCGAAGTATACCTTGGAGAGGAGCCCAGTTTACTACTTTTCAGAGAACAGTTCTACTTAAACCGCCAAAACGAGTGTGCCAACGGGCCAAGTCTGGAATTAGGCGGCATCTCCATCCAACGGCGCAGGGACTGTCTGTTCCCTTATGCAGAGGCGCCGAGCCACCCCAAGGACTGGAATATGACTTGGTTCTACTGCCAAGATACGTCCCCGGCTAACGAGAATCCGCTGCCCGGCTTTCGCCCAACGCGCCTGGAACCGACTCATCCATTATCCGATAAACTGACTGCCGCGGAACGCCAGCCACTGCTTCCAACGATCAATAAGATCAAGGCCCTGCTAGGCAACGGTCTGAACGGAATTGATCTAGTCCGGGTCTGGATCTCCTGGCGGGTGATCCCATTGAGCCGCCGCCCCGGCTTAATGTGTGAATACACCGGGCGAAAGGATGACCCGCAGAGGCACAGTCGCAATGATCTTCCAGAAGACGTTGCTGAAGAAGAGACCAAGGCTCTGTTAAACGAGAGCCTGGCAGACTGTGGGAGAACCTAGCTAGCCCCGTTTTGCAAGACCGATCCAGCCCCAGCGGTAAGCCGCTGACTTTAATCTTTCAACTTCTTTTGCATGTCACCTTGATCTGGACTGTTTTAAGAATTCATTACTGTACTTCTCAGGCTGATGACAAATTCTGGCGGGTCAAATTTGACCATGAGGCGGCCAAGAAGGCCAGGAAGGCGAAGAAAGCCGCCAAGAAAGCCGCCCCTCGCAAAAAGGGAAGCAGACCCACCGCTTCGGAGCTGCTGCAATTAAGCGACAGCTCCGAGTCAGAGGTAACTCTTAAACCTTTAAACTCTTGCCATATTTATTGTTTGCTGCTGTCCGCCTTATCAACATTTTTCTTATTGATAGGATGACACCGGCGCCAGTAACCCGGTGATTGAAGAGGTAACACCACTTTCCTCCGACTCGGAGCCTTTGCCACAGCTGAAAGTCCGAAGAGTAACCCGCAAAGTAAGCTTTTCTCATCCGTTAGCTCATCAAGACCCTCAATTTCTTTTGAAGCAACAGGTTCACGAAAGCCGGCGTCACACCCGGGCCCGCAAGGACACCGACCTCTCCGCCGGGTTACCCGACTCAACAAGGAAGCGTCGTACTGAGGTTTTTTCTCACCTATACCCTTTTCATCCGTTGGCGGGTGTCATCCGTCAGCCACTCAACTCTTCTGACTGCAATTACCAGGAAACCTCCCCCTCTTCGGGTGACTCCATGCAGTCAAGTCTGCCGGCCTTTGAAACTGCACCCGGGTAATAACAATCTCCTTACATTAGCTGTCTGTACTTACTCTTTGTATGCCTAACACTTCTATCTTTTCAGTGCCCAGGCAAAGCTCACCAAAAGAGCAAAGAAGACCAGGTCAGCCGGAGTGCCAGACTTGCCTCAGCCGGAGACGACGGCTCAAGAGCCGCCAGCTGCCGCCGCCCCCGAAGCCACCATTCCTATGGACACGGCACCTGAAGCCCCTGCCCCAACTACCAAGACAACAACCGAAGCGTCGGTTAACCCGGAGGCCTCCGGCTCCGCCCCATCAACTGACGACCCGGACGTGGTAATTACCTGGATGGAGTATGTTGAGCCGGGGAGACCGACCGTGCTGGCCAAATGCTCCGCGAAGGGGGGGTTGCTGCAGCCCCACCGGGTGAATCTGGACCTCTCCAACTACACCGACTTAAGCATTGGAGAGCTCGTCTCTGGCTACATCAGCCAAGTTCACAAGAGTTTCCGGGACGCCGAAATCGCCATGGTCAACCAGATCCAACAAAAATCTGAGGTAACCTTCTGTTGTCTTCTTATTTTCAGCATAGTGATCCTTGTCATGCCAGCCCCCAAGTCTACAACTTATACTTGAATATGCTGTAGACTTAGATTCCGGCTTACTTAACTGAACCGGCAGTACGTAGATAGATACGTTCAATATGCATTAGCCCCCAAGTGCCAAGTGTCTTTGCTTGGAAAGCGCTTGGGACTTATATAATGACTGTTAACAACCCGGAAATATATGCAGGCTGTTGGCAAAAAATTAGAGTCGTACCTTGCGGATCTTAAGAGCCGGCTAAAGACACAAGAGATGGAGACCCGGAAGGCAAACGCCAAGTTTGTCTCCAGCATCGCCGCTCAAGAGAAGCTGAAGACTGAATTCGATGCTGAGCGGAAGTCCTAGGCTGAGGAGAAAACCGCACTGGTGACCCGGGCCGAACAGGCGGAGAAGGCCCTCACCGAGAAGACCGCTGAGCTCTCCGGCCTAAAGCGCCAGGTTTCCCAAATGGTGGCTGCTATCTTCGGTAAGTCGCCTCGCCGGCTTTCATCAAGTCCGTATATGTTATGATTCATCCTTGTCACCGACTTATCTCATCTTTATTAAACAGGCTCCAGAAGCGCCAACCTGAACCAGAGCGTGGTCACCAAGCTAAAGGCCGTGTACACCCTGGTGGAGCAGCTCTACACCGGGTCATAGTGGGCCTTAGCTGTGGTGGCCCTGTCGAATGAGGTGCCAACACACCTGGCCGAAGTCCTGCGCCGGCTCGCAGTTCTGCCACAGCGGATCTAGGAGCTACGACGAGCATCCGCGAGAGCCGGAGTAATCGCCGTGCTGAGCCGGGCTAAAGCATTCTTGCCAGAGCTAGACCCGGCAGACATCGCCCTGGGTTACCCCAGCCTGAAAGAAGACGGCTCAGCCTTCGACCAAAAGGACTTCGCGGCATGTGTGAAGGCTGTACGCCCGATGGCTACCCTCATCGGGAACGACACCGACTTGACCAAGTACCAGCCTGGTTTTGACGCGGAGAATCGGAGGATTCCAACCCCACGCTATGAAGCCCTCAACCTGATCCCTCTGGCTTGTCAGCACACCTTCGCGCCGGAGATTGACCCGGTCGGGTTAATCGACGAAGAAGCCCCGTTCGAAGCTCTCAGCGGCATCGACTGGAAGTCGTCAACCTTCGAGGTCTTGGGATCAGCCGGAGCAGAAGACGAGCCGGGGACTTCAACTCAGCAGGCGTCATAAAGCGGCCGGCGGTTCACCGAGCAACGCTTCACCCTTGAGACTTTGAAGGATATTTGTAATAGAATAAGTGCAACAATTTATCTCTGCCGTGCCATCGTGCACGTAATGAATACTGAAACCCCTTGAAGTTATTCTTTTGGTGTTCCTCCGGGTCATAATTATCCCTTTGTCCTTCTCAACCATAAAAAGTACCTTCAAGTATCTGCATAGAAAGGCAAATCACAAATCTCAAGGCGGCTTACTGCCCTGAGAATCAGGTGTTTACAATGGATAACCCGGAATACGAACCAAAAAGGACTGGTCGTTAACTATACTCTGAACATAACCGTGATAACACACTTAACAGCCTGTAGCATACTTCCGGTTTAAATAACCCGGGTAGCTTGGTTGGTACCTTAACTCGAATTTACCTGTCTTGATGACATCCCTGATGTTCAACTAACAAGATAAACCAAAATTAAGCCGGCAAGCGAGACCCGGCAGTACATACTTTGACATGATCAGAGTAGACTTATGATAAAATATAAAAACTTAGGGGCATCCAGTTCGAATACGACCAGAAACCCGGTCCAAAGGGGTGAAGCTAAGATTCGGATGCGATCATATAGCCCCCAGTGGGTGTGGCGATGCCAATCAAGAGGGTATCGACAGCTATGTTCTCTTTGGTTCGAATACGACCTATGTTTGAACAGGAAGCCCCCAAGTGATTCTGAAAATTGTTTAACGACGCTGATTCGAATACGATCCACGTCGGTTCTCAGAGGGGTCGCACTATGATTCAAATATGACCAAAGGCAACCTCCCAATGAGCTCGGCACTTTGCCAATCATATGGGTATCGACAACTATGTTCTCTTTGGTTCGAATACGACCTATGTTTGAACAGGAAGCCCCCAAGTGACCTTACTGCTTACGGCTAGACTCGAATACGATCATAAGCCGGATCCTCCTTTCAAATTAGCATGTAAAAAATGACACACACATAATTGGAGGAGAAAAAGGACAGAGGTCCTGCTTTATTGCTTATCATAATATATACATGGCTGAGATAAGTATGTAAACCACGAGAGCCGGTAGCTCAAGTGTAGTAAGGCCGAAGCTGAGCTATGTTCCACGGCCGACGGGTGTCTTCCTCAGACTTACGTGAATCTTTATGCTCCCGAATGTCGATGAGGTAATATGACCCGTTGTGCAAGTTCTTGCTGACCACAAAGGGCCCTTCCCAAGGTGGGGATAACTTGTGTGCATCTGTTTGATCCTGGATGAGCCGGAGCACAAGGTCGCCTTCCAGGAAGACCCGGGACTTGACCCGGCGGCTATGATAACGGCGTAGGTCCTGTTGGTAAATCGCTGAACGGGCTGCTGCCACATCACGCTGTTCGTCCAACAAGTCCAGAGCATCTGGGCGCGCCTGTTCATTATCCGTCTCAACATAAGCCGCCACACGAGGTGAATCGTGACGGATGTCGCTGGGGAGGACTGCTTCTGCTCCATAAACCATGAAGAAAGGCGTGAAGCCTGTAGACCTGTTAGGAGTAGTGTTGATGCTCCATAAGACGGAGGGCAACTCCTCCACCCAACAACCCGGCGTCCGTTGTAAAGGGACCAAAAGCCGGGGTTTGATGCCCTTCAGAATCTCCTGGTTAGCTCTCTCAGCTTGACCATTGGATTGGGGATGAGCCACTGAGGAAACATCAAGTCGGATATGCTCTCGTTGACAAAACTCTTCCATAGCACCCTTGGATAGATTGGTGCCATTGTCAGTTATGATGCTGTGCGGAAAGCCGAAGCGGAAAATCACCTTTTTCATAAATTGAACCGCCGTGGCTGCATCGCACTTGCTAACTGGCTCAGCCTCCACCAACTTCGTGAATTTGTCAACTGCCACCAAGAGGTGGGTCTTCTTATCCTTGGACCGTTTAAAAGGCCCAACCATATCAAGCCCCCAGACCGCAAAGGGCCAAGTGATTGGGATCATCCTCAACTCCTGAGCCGGCACATGAGCCCGTTGTGAGAACCTTTGGCAGCCATCACATTTACTGACCAAGTCCTCTGCATCAGCGTGAGCCGTCAGCCAATAAAAACCATGACGGAAAGCCTTGGCCACAAGAGATTTTGAACCGGCATGATGGCCACAATCCCATTCATGGATCTCGCGCAAGATCTCTTGACCTTCCTCAGGGGAGATACAACGCTGAAACGCCCCTGAAACACTGCGATGATGCAACTCGCCGTTGATAACAATCATTGACTTGGCCCGCCGGGTTATTTGCCTGGCCAAAGTTTCATCTTCAGGCAACTCTCCCCGGGTTATATAAGCCAGATATGGCATTGTCCAGTCTGGTATGACATGAAGAGCCGCCACTAGCCGTGCCTCCGGGTCAGGGATAGCCAAGTCCTCCTCTATAGGCAACTTAACCGAAGGGTTATACAGGACATCCAGGAAAGTGTTAGGCGGCACCGGCTTTCGCTGAGAGCCTAGCCGGCTTAAAGCATCAGCCGCCTCGTTCTTCCTGCGATCAATGTGCTCCACTTGATATCCCTGAAAGTGCCCAGCAATGGCATCAACCTCGCGGCGATAAGCCGCCATGAGAGGATCCTTAGAATCCCAGGTGCCTGATACTTGTTGAGCCACCAAATCTGAGTCCCCGAAGCACCTTACCCGGCTTAAGCTCATCTCCTTAGCCACCCGAAGACCGTGGAGTAAAGCCTCGTATTCAGCCGCATTGTTAGTGCAAGGAAACATCAATTGTAGCACATACTGGAACTTGTCACCCCTAGGGGAAGCCAATAGAACGCCAGCCCCCGAGCCCTCCAACTGCCTGGACCCGTCAAAGTGAATAGTCCAATACGTATTATCCGGCTTCTGCTCGGGCACTTGTGACTCTGTCCAATCGTTGATGAAGTCCACCAAAGCCTGAGATTTAACAGAAGTGTGTGGCACATATTTGAGGCCATGAGGTCCAAGTTCTATAGCCCACTTAGCAATTCTGCTTGTAGCCTCTCTATTCTGGATAATATCCCCAAGAGGGGCAGAACTGACCACAGTGATGGGATGACCCTGAAAATAATGTTTGAGTTTCCGGCTCGCCATGAACACACCATATACGAGCTTCTGCCAATGCGGGTACCGCTGCTTGGACTCAATAAGCACCTCACTGACATAATAAACCGGCCGCTGAACCAGATGCTCCTTACCCGCCTCCTTACGCTCCACCACAATAGCCACACTGACGGATCGTGTGTTTGCTGCCACATACAGTAGCAAGGGCTCCTTATCAACCGGAGCAGCAAGGACGGGGGGCTCTGCCAGTTGCTTTTTCAAATCCTCAAAGGCGGTATTAGCTGTATCATTCCAGACAAAGTTATCAGTTTTCTTCATCAACTGATATAAGGGCATAGCCTTCTCACCCAAGCGGCTTATGAACCGGCTTAAAGCAGCGATGCGACCCGCCAAACGCTGAACATCATTTATACATGCCGGTTTAGCTAGGGAGGTGATAGCCTTGATCTTCTCCGGGTTAGCCTCAATGCCTCTGTAAGAAACCAAGAAGCCCAATAGCTTGCCTGCAGGAACGCCAAAAACACATTTGGCCGGGTTAAGCATCATCTTGTAGACCCGGAGATTATTGAAGGTTTCCCTTAAGTCATCTATCAGGGTTTCCTCCTTGATGGATTTAACCACAATATCATCCACATAAGCGTGAACATTGCGCCCGATCTGTTTATGGAGACAATTCTGCACACAACGCTGGTAAGTCGCCTGCGCACACTTGAGCCCAAAGGGCATAGACACATAGCAGAAGGCTCCAAAGGGAGTGATGAACGTCGTCTTCTCCTGGTCCTTAACTGCCATCTTAATCTGATGATACCCGGAATAAGCATCCAAGAAACTTAAGCGTGCACAACCTGCCGTAGCATCAATGATTTGATCAATACGGGGGAGAGCAAAAGGATCAGCCGGACACGCCTTGTTCAAGTCCGTGTAGTCCACACACATTCGCCAGGTGCCGTTCTTCTTGAGTACGAGCACCGGGTTAGCCAACCACTCTGGGTGAAAAACCTCAACAATGAACCCGGCCACCAAGAGCCGGGCCACTTCTTCACCGATAGCTTTCCGCCTCTCTTCGTTAAACCGTCGAAGGAACTGTCTGACCGGCTTAAATTTTGGATCAACATTGAGAGTGTGCTCAGCGAGTTCTCTAGGTACACCTGGCATGTCAGAAGGTTTCCACGCGAAGATGTCCCTATTCTCACGGATGAACTCGATGAGCGCGCTTTCCTATATTGGATCCAGATTGGCACTGATGCTAAACTGCTGAGATGAATCTCCTGGAACAAAATCAACAAGCTTAGTTTCATCAGCCGACTTAAATTTCATTGCCGGCTCAGTCTCCGTAGTTGGCTTCTTCAGAGAGGTCATGTCTGTTGGGTCAACATTGTCTTTATAAAATTTTAACTCCTCTGTAGCACAAACAGACTCTGCATAAGCTGCATCACCTTCCTCACACTCCAGAGCCACCTTCCGGCTGCCGTGAATCGTACTGGTCCCATTGTGCCCTGGCATCTTGAGCTGTAAGTACACATAACACGGCCGTGCCATGAACTTGGCGTAAGCCGGCCGTCCAAATATAGCGTGATATGGACTTCTTATCTTGACCACGTCAAAGGTCAACTTCTCCACCCTGTAGTTGTTCTCATCGCCAAAAGCCACTTCCAGTTCGATCTTGCCGACTGGATAAGCCGACTTACCGGGTACTACGCCATGGAAGATAGATTTTGACTGGCTGAGGTTCTTATCGACTAGCCCCATACGACGGAAAGTCTCATAATAGAGGATATTGATGCTGCTGCCTCCATCCATGAGCACCTTTGTGAACTTATAGCCTCCCACCTGAGGAGCCACCACTAAGGCCAAGTGGCCCGGGTTATCCACCCGGGGAGGGTGATCCTCCCTACTCCACACTATAGGCTGCTCAGACCACCGCAAGTAGCGTGGAACCGCCGGCTCAACAGCATTAACAGCCCTCTTTTGAATCTTCTCGTCTCGTTTACACAAACTAGTGGTGAACACGTGATACTGTCCACCGCTAAGCTGCTTCGGGTTGGTCTGATAACCCCCCTGCTGCTGTTGATGACCCTGACCAGACTGTTGATTAAAGCCTCCTTGACCGTTCTGAGGACCGGAATTTGAGCCGCCGCCCGGGCCATGAAAGCCGCCGGCGCCTGAGCCGCCGGCACCTGAGACGCCACCCGGACCATTGTAGTTTTTAAAGGCCTTCATGATAGCACAATCCTTCCACAGATGAGTTGCTGGCTTTTCTCTAGAGCCGTGCCTCGGACAAGGTTCATTCAACAGCTGCTCCAGAGAAGGTCCTGACCCGCCGCCTCGGACAGGGGGCCTCCCCTTGCGTCGCTGGTTATTACCTTGAGAGTTGGTGTTGGCTACAAACTCTAGGCTGCCATCGGCCTTACGCTTGCCTCCTCCTTGGTTCCCCAGGTTAAACTAAGGACCCTTGCCGTTGCCATTCTTCTTTCCCTTCCCTGCCCTTTCATCGTCTGAAGGGGGATCCTTGGTACCATCGGAATCGGCGTACTTGACAAGAGCCGCCATTAGGGTACCCATATCGGTGCAGTCGCGCTTGAGCCGCCCAAGCTTCATCTTAAGGGGTACAAAGCGACAGTTCTGTTCCAACATTAAGACTGCAGAGCCGGCATCCATCTTATCTGATGAATGTATGATCTCCTTGACCCGGCGAACCCAATGGGTCGTGGACTCACCCTCCTGCTGCTTACAGTTAGTCAAATCCACAATTGACATAGACTGCCTGCAGGTATCTTTGAAGTTTTGGATGAACCGGGCTTACAGCTCCGCCCAAGACCCAATGGAATTCGGTGGTAGCCCTTTCAACCAAGTACGGGCAGTCCCATCCAGCATCATGGTGAAGTACTTAGTCATGGCCGCCTCACTGACCTCCAGGAGCTGCATGGCCATCTCGTAACTCTCAATCCAGGCTGCGGGCTGTAAGTTCGCTGTGTAGTTAGGCACCTTCCTAGGGCCTTTGAAGTACTTGGGTAGACGTTCATTACGGATAGCTGGCACCAAACAAGGGACACCCCCAGTCCTGGTAGGGATACCCACTTCAACAAAAGTCGTCGGATAGGCCGGGGGGGTCTGGTAAGCCGTCAATTGAGGTACCTGCTCCGTCTCTTGGCGTGCTTTGTCCTGGTCTGCTGCGTAAAAGGCTCCGTTATGAGCCGGACCATGGCCAGGGGGCGGGTCATGGCGTCGCGCATTGCTTGAGCCGGTTGCTGAGACCATGTGCCGGCTGTAACTCGGGCTCTGATCCGGACGACGGGTCGAGTGGATCCTATCCCGACTGTAGGAGTACGCTTCTTGCTGTGCCAGCGCCGTCTGCAGGAGTTCCCTGACCCGGCGGGTTTCGATGGCCGCAGGAGAATCGCCGTCAACGGGGAGAGCCGCCAGCCGTGCTGCCGCAGCCACCATGTTCTCTGGCGGGTTATCATAATGACCCGGGGGTACTGGCACATACTGAGGCGGGGCAGGGGGCACCTGGGGAGGCCCCATCACTCATGGCTGAATAAGGGGTCCAGACCCAGGCGCAATGACCCCTGGCGGGTTACTAGACCCTGCACCCGGCGTGTTGAAGAGATTGCGTGGATCGTAAACCGGCGGGAGTCGAGACTGGGCCTTCTGATGCCTCCTCCGCATGACCTCGTTGGCCGCGTTCTTATCCATCGTGAGCTGGAAGGACTGCGCCTGAATTAGCTGAGTCTGGGCATCGAGAGCCGCCCGCTCCGCAGCCAACCTGATCCCTTCCGCTGCAAGATCCTCTTTAGCTCTTATCAGATCTGATTTTAACTGTGCCACCTCCGCATCATGCTGAGCTTGATCTGCCGGGTCAACCGTGGCAGTTAACAGGGCCGTCATCTTGTCCGTGAGATCCATCAGCACCTGAGCCGGGGAAGGCACCGGGTTTCCCGATCCGGCAGCGGGGGTCTGAACAGGCTGCGCACCGGCCATAAAAACTCCAACCTGACTTGGCGGCTCAAAACGGTCCGGAATACTGTCGCTGTCGGAACAGCCCATGAGCCTGCCATCTTGAAGTTGGTACAACGAGTTTGATTCATCAGTGGCCGACTCGCCGTCAGAGCCGGTGGCCGCCTCATCACCAGACCCGCATGGATCAGAGGGCCCTCCATGGATGCATCCCACAAAAGCGCGCCTTAAGGCAGGCCGGGCCCGGGCGGGTCGTGCGTGCTGAGCCGTTTCGATGTGATCGGTGCAGAGATCCGGCTCGGGGCCCAGCTCACCAATCTTGCCGATGAAGACATGAATTCCGCCAAAGGGGACCCGGTACCCGTACTCAATTGAGCCGGCGTCGGGGCCCCAGCCCGCATCGTCGATGTAGAGCTTGCCGCGACGACTCTTGGTCATCCGGCCCACAGCGTATCCCTTGAGCCCTTCGAAGCTGCCCTTCAAGAACTCAAATCCACCGTGCGCTGGCCCCACGGTGGGCGCCAACTGTCGTGTAATTGTCACGGCAGATGTCCTTGAGCTAGGACTTAGTCGTGGAGCCATCGCAGCTAGGAAGCTTGAAGGGGTTATGTGGGACAAGGAACACGAGGATTTATACTGGTTCGGCCCCTTACGGTGAAGGTAAAAGCCTACGTCCAGTTTGAGGTGTTATTGATTAGGGTTACGATCGCCAGGGAGCTAAAGAACTATGCCCGGCTCTCGATGAGATTGTTGTCGCCCTTAAACCGCTGCCGGGTCCTCCCGTTATGTAGGGAGGCTGACGCCCAGCAGCCCTTAGAGTCCCGGCCGGCTCATAAGAGCGTCCGACTCAGACTCTAAACAATACTTGCCTTACACTACAAGTCTACTATAACAATGACTGTAACTACAGGCTTTAAGCCATATCCGGGTCTCAGCCCATCTCTGGCCCATCATCTTGATACTTGGCTCTGGGCTTCTGGCAATGATCATCCGAAGAGTAACCCGGCCCCTCCTGGCGGGTGACTCTAAGGTCTATATCCTCAACAGGATCCATGTTTTGAATGTGTTTGTTTGATGTTTGAATGCATTTTGCATCAATGTCATGCTTAACTTGTTTTGCTCATATCTTCTAGGCCGTAGCTCCGAACTAAATGAACTTTATATGTAACTTGACTACAATTTCGTGTAGATCATCTTAGTGCATCTTAACTTGCTATTTGACAACTTGAACATAAGGTTTATTCAGATCTGGACCAATTTCCAAATTTGCATATGAGGACTTACCGGAATTGTTATATGTTGTTTCCGGCCTCATTTAAACTTGCTTTGATGTGTTGTTCCTGTTTTGCATCATCTCTTGCCATGAGTAGCTTCACATAGCCTTTGTCATGCATCTTGCTTGGTTGTGCATCATGTCTTGTTTATGTCTTGTGTGTTTACCTTGTTGTTTGCTCCTTTCGGTTGTGCTTCTTCTCGATTGTTCCTGTTTCGTTGCGATCGTGAGGATTCGTTCGTCTACGCTTGGTCCGTCCTCGTGGCTTCATCTTCTTCATGGACTCGTTCTTCTTCCTAGCGGGATTTCAGGCAAGATGACCGTCACCTTGGATCTCATTACTAACATTGCTATGCTAGTTGCTTCGTTCTATCGCTATGCTGCGCTACCTATCACTTTCTCTTCAAGCCTCCCAAATTGCCATCTCAGCCTCTAACCTTTTCACCCTTCCTAGCAAACCGTTGCTTGGCTATGTTACCGCTTTTGCTCAGCCCCTCTTATAGCGTTGCTAGTTGCAGGTGAAGTTGAAGATTGCTCCATGTTGGAACATGATGTTTTGTTGGGATATCACAATATCTCTTATTTAATTAATGCATCTATATACTTGGTAAAGGGTGGAAGGCTCGGCCTTATGCCTGGCGTTTTGTTCCACTCTTGCCGCCCTACTTTCCGTCATACGGTGTTATGTTCCTTGATTTTGCGTCCCTTATGCGGTTGGGTGATTTATGGGACCCCCTTGATAGTTCGCTTTGGAAAAAACTCCTCTAGCAAGGCACAACCTTGGTTTTATCATTTGCCTATCACCTACTTCTTTTCCCTTGGGAGTCGCGCTCCCGAGGGTCATCTTTATTTAGCCCCCCGGGCCAGTGCTTCTCTAACTATTGGTCCGAACCGAGCTGCCTGCGGGGCCACCTCGGGGAAACTCGAAGTCTGCTTTTATTCATAGCTAGTCTCATCCGGTGTTGCCCTGAGAACGAGATATGTGCAGCTCCTATCGGGATTGTCCGTGCATCGGGCGGCTTTGCTGGTCTTGTTTTACCATTGTCGAAATGTCTTGTAAACCGGGATTCCGAGACTGATCGGGTCTTCCCGGGAGAAGGAATATCCTTCATTGACCGTGAGAGCTTATAATGGGCTAAGTTGGGACACCCCTGCAGGGTATAAACTTTCGAGAGCCATGCCCGCTGTTATGTGGCAGATGGGAATTTGTTAATGTCCAGTTGTAGAGAACTTGACACTTGGCTTAATTAAAACGCATCAACCGCGTGCGTAACCGTGATGGTCTCTCTCCGGCGGAGTCCGGGAAGTGAACACGGTTTTTGGGTTATGTCGTGGAATTGTCGCGGCAGATGTCCTCGAGCTAGGACTTAGTCGTGGAGCCATCGCAGCTAGGAAGCTTGAAGGGGTTATGTGGGACAAGGAACACGAGGATTTATACTGGTTCGGCCCCTTACGGTGAAGGTAAAAGCCTACGTCCAGTTGAGGTGTTTATTGACTAGGGTTACGATCACCAGGGAGCTAAACAGCTATGCCCGGCTCTCGAGGAGATTGTTTTTTGCCCCTCAACCGCCGCCGGGTCCTCCCTTTATATAGGGAGGCTGACGCCCAGCAGCCCTTAGAGTCCCGGCCGGCTCATAAGAGCGTCCGGCTCGGACTCTAAACAACACTTGCCTTACACTACAAGTCTACTATAACAATGATCGTAACTACAGGCTTTAAGCCATATCCGGGTCTCAGCCCATCTCTGGCCCATCATCTGAAACTTGGCTCCGGGCTTCTGGCGTCGACCCTACGAGTAACCCGGCCCCTCCTGGCGGGTGACTCTAAGGTCTATATCCTCAACATTAGGCCCCAGATTGACTTGAGCCGGCTCATGTCACTCTTCAACTCTGCCGACCGAGAAAATCTCCGGCTCACCTTTCATGTGGAGGCCATAACCCGGAGTGACATCATCCTCTGGACTCCGGATAATCCGCCGTGACGTCATCCTCCATTAAGTCCGTTTTTTACTCCGCCAGATCCGCAACGGATCTTCGCTTTTACTGTCTTTCCAAAAATCGAGGCGCCATGCGGGGGAGATAACCACGCCGTGGTCTCCTTGAATCTCGCGCCCACTTATGACCCTGCCTTATAAATAGGCCGGCCCAACACTTCACATCTCACGCTTTCCTTCTTCCTCCTCGCGCCCTCGCTCTTCTGCCCGAGCTCCGTCACTGCCGCCGCCGTCGCTCCCTCGTCCTTCCTCAACCCGGCCGCTGCATCAACCTGACTCGGACCAGATAACATCGGCGACCTCCGCTCTTCTCCAGCCCCGGTGAGTCCCCTCTGCCTTACTAGCATAGATCTAGGACAGAGTTCGTCTGTGTTCTTCATGTTCGTCACCGTAGCCACAAGCTTCAGTAGCTCCCGTAGTTACCGTAGTTAGTTGATCTTTAGCCTTGCGTAGAACCACTGCGGTAGATGTTTAAAACTCATTTCATCTGCAAGAACACCTCTTTTCACTGCATAAGGACTGTGTTCAACCTTAAGAACTTCTCCTGCTTCTGCTTTTAGGTCTAGAAAAATTTCATCTCGCCCGACCATTTTGATCCGAAAAAGTTACTGCCATACGTGAAATCTGTTTTACCACACTTAGTAAAAATTGCAGCCCTTGAATCTTGACGGCTTATACTTCCGACTTAAAGAAAACACGCGCTGTAGAACTTTCCTGTTTAAAGAGAACCATGCTCTGTAGATTCCTCCGGCTTAACTGTAGTAAACCGTAGATGACCCACTTATTCTGAATGTTCCTACGGCTCAAATAACTCACCGTTGATGAGTATATATCATTAGTCCCCTTCATAAGCCGCCACTTTAACTTGTACAATAAATCTCCGGCTTATAATTGACCCGGATACCTTTCTCTTTATTATAGACCACCCATCACTTGCAACTGGACGAAATCCAATGTCACTGAAGAGACCCTAGCCAACTTTGTTAAGTCCGGGTATCTGCCCAAGAAAGAAGTGATGTCCTACCGAGCCCCTGATCCGTCAGAAGAAAGACCACAGCCGAGGGACGGGGAGGTAGTGATCTTTGCGGATCACATGACCCGGGGTTTCGCACCGCCCGGCTCAAAATTCTTCCGGGACGTGCTCAACTTTTTTGACCTTCGGCCTCAGGATATAGGACCCAATTCCATATCCAACATCTACAACTTCCAAGTCTTCTGTGAAGTGTATCTTGGAGAAGAGCCGAGCCTGCTACTCTTCAGAGAGCTGTTCTATTTGAACCGGCAAAATGAGTGTGCCAACGGGCCAAGTCTAGAATTAGGCGGCATATCTATCCAGCGACGTAGGGACTGCCTGTTCCCTTATGCAGAGCCGCCGAGCCACCCTAAAGACTGGAATATGACTTGGTTCTACTGCCAAGACACGTCCCCGGCTGATGGGAATCCACTGCCCGGCTTTCGCCCAACACGCCTGGAATCCACGCACCAGTTATCCGACAAACTTACTGCCGCGGAACGCCAGCCTCTGCTTCCAACGATCAACAAGATCAAGGCCCTGCTAGGCAACGGTCTGAACGGAATTGATCTAGTCCGGGTCTGGATCTCATGGCGGGTGATCCCATTGAGCCGCCGCCCCGGCTTAATGTGCGAGTACACCGGGCGAAAGGATGACCCGCAGAGGCACAGTCGCAACGATCTTCCAGAAGACGTTGCTGAAGAGGAGACCAAGGCTCTGTTAAACGAGAGCCTGGCAGATTGTGGAAGAACCGGGCTGGCCCCGTTCTGCAAAACCAATCCGGCCCCAGCGGGAAGCCGCTGACTTTAATCCTTCCACTTCTTTTGCATGTCACCTTGATCCGGACCGCTTTAAGAATTCATTACTGTACTTCTCAGGTTGATGACAAATTATGACCATGAAGCGGCCAAGAAGGCCAGGAAGGCGAAGAAAGCCGCCAAGAAGGCCGCCCCTCACAGAAAGGGAAGCAGACCCACCGCTTCGGAGCTGCTGCAATTAAGCGACAGCTCCGAGTCAGAGGTAACCCGTAAACCTTTAAATTCTTGCCATATTTTTTTGTTTGCTGCTGTCCACCTTATCCACCTTTTGCGTATTGACAGGACGACACCGGCGCCAGTAACTCGGTGATTGAAGAGGTAACATCACTTTCCTCCGGCTCGGAGCCTTTGCCACAGCTGAAAGTCCGAAGAGTAACCCGGAAAGTAAGCTTTTCTCATCCGTTAGGTCATCAAGACCCTCAACTTCTTTTGAAGCAGCAGGTTCACGAAAGCCGGCGTCACACCCGGGCCCGCAAGGACACCGATCTCTCCGCCGGATTACCCGACGCAACAAGGAAGCGTCGTACTGAGGTTTTCTCTCACATGTACCCTTTTCATCCGTTGGCGGGTGTCATCCGTCAGCCACTCAACTCTTCTGACTCTAATTACCAGGAGACCTCCCCCTCTTCGGGTGACTCCATGCAGTCAAGTCTGCCGGCCTTCAAAACTGCACCCGGATAATAACAATCTCCTTACACTATCCGGCTGTACCTTACTCTTTGTATGCCTAACACTTCTGTCTTTTCAGTGCCCAGGCAAAGCTCACCAAAAGAGCAAAGAAGACCAGGTCAGCCGGAGTGCCCGACTTGCCTGAGCCGGAGACGACGGCTCAAGAGCCGCCAGCTGCCGCCGTCCCCGAAGCCACCATTCCTATGGACACGGCACCTGAAGCACCTGCCCCAACTGCCAAGACCATAACCGAAGCGTCGTCTAACCCGGAGGCCTCCGGCTCCGCCCCTGCAACTGATGACCCGGACGTGGTAATTACCCGGACGGAGTATGTTGAGCCGGGGAGACCGACCGTGCTAGCCAAATGTTCTGCGAAGGGGGAGCTGCTACAGCCCCACCGGGTGAATCTGGAGCTCTCCAACTTCAACGACTTGAGCATTGGAGAGCTCGTCTCTGGCTACATCAGCCAAGTTCACAAGAGCCGGGATGCCGAAATCGCCATGGTCAACCAGATCCAACAAAAATCTGAGGTAACCTTCTGTTGTCCTCTTATTTGCTGCATAATAATCCTTGTCATACCAGCCCCCAAGTCTGCAACTTATACTTTGAATATGCTGTAGACTTAGATTCGGGCTTACTTAACTGAACCGGCAGTATGTTTAGAGATACATTCAATATGCATTAGCCCCCAAGTGCCGAGTGTCTTTGCTTGGAAAGCGCTTGGGACTTATAGAATGCATGTTAACAACCCGGAAATACATGCAGGCTGTCGGCAAAAAATTAGAGTCGGATCTGGCGGATCTGAAGAGCCGGTTGCAGACACAAGAGATGGAGACCCGGAAGGCAAACGCCAAGTTTGTCTCCAGCATAGCCGCTCAAGAAAAGTTGAAGACTGAATTCGATGCTGAGCGGAAGTCCTGGGCGGAGGAGAAAAGCGCACTGGTGTCCCGGGCCGAACAGGCGGAGAAAGCCCTCACCGAGAAGACCGCTGAGCTCTCCGGTCTAAAGCGCCAGGTTTCCCAAATGGTGGCTGCCATCTTCGGTAAGTCGCCTCTCCGGCTTTTATCAAGTCCGTATATGTTACGATTCATCCTTGTCGCCGACTTACCTACTCTTTATGAAACAGGCTCCAGAAGCTCCAACCTGAACCAGAGCGTGGTCACCAAACTGAAGGCTGTATACACCCTAGTAGAGCAGCTCTACACCGGGTCACAGCGGGCCCTAGCGGTGGTGGCCTTGTCGAATGAGGTGCCAACACACCTGGCCGAAGTGCTGCGCCGGCTCGCGGTTCTGCCACAGCGGATCCAGGAGCTACGACGGGCATCCGCGAGAGCCGGAGCAATCGCCGCGCTGAGCCGGGCTAAGGCATTCTTGCCAGAGCTAGACCCGGCAGATATCGCCCTGGGTTACCCCAGTCCGAAAGAAGACGGCTCAGCCTTCGACCAAAAGGACTTCGCAGCATGCGTGAAGGCTGTACGCCCGGTGGCTACCCTCATCGGGAACGACACCGACTTGACCAAGTATCAGCCGGGGTTTGACGCGGAGAATCGAAGGATTCCAACCCCACGCTATGAAGCCCTCAACCTGATCCCTCCGGCTCGCCAGCACACCTTCGCCCCCGAGATTGACCCGGCCAGGTTAATCGACGAAGAAGCACAGTTCGAAGCTCTCAGCGGCATCGACTGGAAGTCGTCCACCTTCGAAGTCTTGGGATCAGGCGGAGCAGAAGACGAGCCGGGGACTTCAACTCAGCAGGCGTCATAAAGTGGCTGGCGGTTCACCGAGCAATGCTCCACCCTTGAAACCTCATAAAAATTTTGTATTAGAATAGGTGCAACAATTTATCTCTGCCGTGCCATCGTGCACGTAAAGAATGCTGAAACCTCTTGAAGTTATTCTTCTGGTGTTCCTCCGGGTTATAATTATCCCTTTGTCCCTCTCCACTGTGAAAAATATCTTGCAATGTCTACATAGAAAGATAAATCACAAGTCTCGAGGCGGCTTACCGTCCTGAGAATCAGGTGTTTAAAATGTATAACCCGGCAAACGAACCCAAAAAAAAACTGGTTGTTAACTATAATCTGATCATAGCCGTGATAACACTTTTAACAGCCTGTAACATATTTCCGGTTTAAATAACCCGGATAGCTTGATTGGTACCTTAACTCGAATTTATTTGTCTTGATAACATCCCTGATGTTCAACTAACAAGATAAACCAAAATAAAGCCGGCAAGTGAGAGCCGGCAGCACATACTTAAACATGATCCGAGTAGACTTATGATGAAATACAAAAACTTAGGGGCTTCCGGTTCGAATACGACCAGAAACCCGGTCCGAAGGGGTCAAGCTAAGATTCGGATGCGATCATATAGCCCCCAGTGGGTGTGGCGATGCCAATCAAGAGGGTATCGACAGCTGTGTTCTCTTTGGTTCGAATACGACCCATGTTTGAACAGGAAGCCCCCAAGTGATTCTGAAAATTGTTTAACGACGCTGATTCGAATACGATCCACGTCGGTTCTCAGAGGGGTTGCACTGTGATTCAAATATGACCAAAGGCCACCTCCCAATGAGCTCGGCACTTTGCCAATCAAACGGGTATCGACAGCTATGTTCTCTTTGGTTCGAATACGACCCATGTTTGAACAGGAAGCCCCCAAGTGACCTTACTGCTTACGGCTAGACTCGAATACGACCATAAGCCGGATCCTCCTTTCAAATTAGCATGTAAAAAAGGACACACATAATTGAAGGAGAAAAAGGACAGAGGTCCTGCTTTATTGCTTATCATAATATATACATGGCTGAGATAAGTATGTACACCACAAGAGCCGCTAGCTCAAGTGTAGTAAGGCCGAAGCTGAGCTATGTTCCACGGCCGACGGGTCTCTTCCTCAGACTTTCGTGCATCTCTATGCTCCCGAATGTCAAGGAGGTAATACGACCCGTTGTGCAAGTTCTTACTGACCACAAAGGGCCCTTCCCAAGGTGGGGATAACTTGTGTGCATCTGTTTGATCCTGGATGAGCCGGAGCACAAGGTCGCCTTCCTGGAAGACCCGGGAATTGACCCGGCGGCTATGATAACGGCGCAGGTCCTGTTGGTAAATCGCTAAACGGGCTGCTGCCACATCACGCTGTTCATCCAACAAGTCCAGAGCATCTTGGCGCGCCTGTTCATTATCCGTCTCAACATAAGCCGCCACACGAGGTGAATCGTGACGGATGTCGCTGGGGAGAACTGCTTCTGCTCCATAAACCATGAAGAAAGGTGTGAAGCCTGTGGACCTATTAGGAGTAATGTTGATGCTCCATAAGACGGAGGGCAACTCCTCCACCCAACAACCCGGCGTCCGTTGCAAAGGGACCAAAAGCCGGGGTTTAATGCCCTTCAGAATCTCCTGGTTAGCTCTCTCAGCTTGACCATTGGATTGGGGATGAGCCACTGAGGAAACATCAAGTCGGATATGCTCGCGTTGACAAAACTCTTCCATAGCGCCCTTGGATAGATTGGTGCCATTGTCAGTTATGATGCTGTGTGGAAAGCCGAAGCGGAAAATCACCTTTTTCATAAATTGAACCGCTGTGGCTGCATCGCACTTGCTAACTGGCTCGGCCTCCACCCACTTTGTGAATTTGTCAACCGCCACCAAGAGATGGGTTTTCTTATCCTTGGACCGTTTAAAGGGCCCAACCCTATCAAGCCCCCAGACCGCAAAGGGCCAAGTGATTGGGATCATCCTCAACTCCTGAGCCGGCACATGAGCCCGTCGTGAGAACCTTTGGCAGCCATCACATTTACTGACCAAGTCCTCTGCATCAGCGTGAGCCGTCAGCCAATAAAAACCATGTAGGAGAGCCTTGGCCACAAGAGACTTTGAACCGGCATGATGGCCACAATCCCCTTCATGGATCTCGCGCAAGATCTCTTGACCTTCCTCAGGGGAGATACAACGCTGAAATACCCCTGAATCACTGCGATGATGCAACTCGCCGTTGATAACAATCATTGACTTGGCCCGCCGGGTTATCTGCCTGGCCAACATTTCATCGTCAGGCAACTCTCCCCGGGTTATATAAGCCAGATATGGCATTGTCCAATCTGGTATGACGTGCAGAGCCGCCACCAGCCGTGCCTCCGGGTCAGGGATAGCCAGGTCCTCCTCTGTAGGCAACTTAACCGAAGGATTATACAGGAAATCCAGGAAAGTGTTCGGCGGCACCGGCTTGCACTGAGAGCCTAGCCGGCTTAAAGCATCAGCCGCCTCGTTCTTCCTGCGATCAATGTGCTCCACTTGATATCCCTGAAAGTGCCCAGCAATGGCATCAACCTCGCGGCGATAAGCCGCCATGAGAGGATCCTTGGAGTCCCAGGTGCCTGATACTTGTTGAGCCACCAAATCTGAGTCCCCAAAGCACCTTACCCGGCTTAAGTTCATCTCCTTGGCCACTCGAAGACTGTGGAGTAAAGCCTCGTATTCTGCCGCATTGTTAGTGCAAGGAAACATCAATCGTAGCACATACTGGAACTTGTCACCCCTAGCTGAAGCCAACACAACGCCAGCCCCCGAGCCCTCTAACTGCCTGGACCCGTCAAAGTGAATAGTCCAGTACGTATTATCCGGCTTCTGCTCGGGCACTTGTGATTCTGTCCAATCGTTGATGAAGTCCACTAAAGCCTGAGATTTAACAGCAGTGCGTGGCACATAGTTGAGGCCATGCGGTCCAAGCTCTATAGCCCACTTAGCAATTCTCCCTGTAGCCTCTCTGTTCTGGATAATGTCCCCAAGAGGGGCAGAACTGACCACAGTGATGGGATGACCCTGAAAATAATGTTTGAGTTTCCGGCTTGCCATGAACACACCATATACGAGCTTCTGCCAATGCGGATACCGCTGCTTGGATTCAATAAGCACCTCACTGACATAATAAACCGGCCGCTGAACCGGATGCTCCTTACCCGTCTCCTTACGCTCCACCACAATAGCCACACTGACGGCTCGTGTATTTGCCGCCACGTACAGTAGCAGGGGCTCCTTATCAACCGGAGCAGCAAGGACGGGGGGCTCTGCCAGTTGCTTTTTCAAATCCTCGAAAGCGGTATTAGCTGCAGCATTCCGGACAAAGTTATCAGTTTTCTTCATCAACTGATACAAAGGCATAGCCTTCTCACCCAAGCGGCTTATGAACCGGCTTAAAGCAGCGATGCGACCCGCCAAGCGTTGAACGTCGTTTATACACGCCGGCTTAGCCAGAGAGGTGATGGCTTTGATCTTCTCCGGGTTAGCCTCAATGCCTCTGTCAGAAACCAAGAAACCCAAAAGCTTGCCTGCAGGAACACCAAAGACACACTTGGCCGGGTTTAGCATCATCTTATAGACCCGGAGATTATCAAAGGTTTCTCTTAAATCATCTATCAGGGTTTCCTCTTTGATGGACTTAACCACAATATCGTCCACATACGCATGAACATTGCGCCCGATCTGTTTATGAAGACAATTCTGTACACAACGCTGGTAAGTCGCCTGTGCACACTTGAGTCCAAAGGGCATAGACACATAACAGAAGGCTCCAAAGGGAGTGATGAACGCCGTCTTCTCCTGGTCCTTAACTGCCATCTTAATCTGATGATATCCGGAATAAGCATCCAAGAAACTTAAGCGTGCACAACCTGCCGTAGCATCAATGATTTGATCAATACGGGGGAGAGCAAAAGGATCAGCTGGGCACGCCTTGTTCAAGTCCGTGTAGTCCACACACATTCGCCAGGTGCCGTTCTTCTTGAGTACGAGCACCGGGTTAGCCAACCATTCTGGGTGAAAAACCTCAACAATGAACCCGGCCGCCAAGAGCCGGGCCTCTTCTTCAGCAATAGCCTTTCGCCTCTCTTCATTATACCGCCGAAGGAACTGTCTGACCGTCTTAAATTTCGGATCAACATTGAGAGTGTGCTCAGCGAGTTCTCTAGGTACACCTGGCATGTCAGAAGGTTTCCACGCAAAGATGTCCCTATTCTCACGGATGAACTCCATGAGCGCGCCTTCCTATTTTGGATCCAAATTGGCACTGACGCTAAACTGCTGAAATGAGTCTCCTGGAACAAAATGAACAAGCTTAGTTTCATCAGCCGATTTAAATTTCATTGCCGGCTCAGCCTCCGTAGTTGGTTTCTTCAGAGAGGTCATGTCTGTCGGGTCGACATTGTCTTTATAAAACTTTAACTCTTCTGTAGCACAAACAGACTCCGCATAAGCTGCATCGCCTTCCTCACACTCCAGAGCCACCTTCCGGCTGCCGTGAACCGTAATGGTTCCATTGGGACCTGGCATCTTGAGCTGTAAGTACACATAACACGGCCGTGCCATGAACTTGGCGTAAGCCGGCCGTCCAAATATAGCATTGTACGGACTTCTTATTTTAACCACCTCGAAGGTCAACTTCTCCACTCTGTAATTATTGTCATCACCGAAAGCCACTTCCAATTCGATCTTGCCAACTGGGTAAGCCGACTTACCAGGCACTACCCCATGGAAGATCGTGTTTGACTGGCTGAGGTTCTTATCAACTAACCCCATACGGTGAAAAGTCTCATAATAAAGGATGTTAATGCTACTGCCCCCATCCATCAGTACTTTCGTGAACTTATATCCTCCCACCTGAGGAGCTACCACCAAGGCCAGGTGGCCCGGGTTATCCACCCGAGGAGGATGATCCTCCCTACTCCATATTATAGGTTGCTCAGACCATCGTAAGTAGCGTGGGACTGCCGGCTCGACAGCATTCACAGCCCTCTTGTGAATCTTCTGATCTCGTTTGCACAGACTGGTGGTAAATACATGATATTGTCCACCGCTTAGCTGCTTTGGATTGGTCTGGTAACCCCCCTGCTGCTGTTGGTGACCCTGGCCAGATTGCTGATTAAAGCCCCCTTGACCGTTCTGAGGACCGGAATTTGAGCCGCCCCCAGGGCCATGAAAGCCGCCGGCGCCTGAGCCGCTGGTACCTGAGCCGCCACCCGGACCATTGTAGTGTTTAAAGGCCTTCATGATAGCACAATCCTTCCACAGATGAGTTGCTGGCTTCTCTCTAGAGCCGTGCCTCGGACAAGGTTCATTCAAAAGCTGCTCCAGAGAAGGTCCTGACCCGCCGCCTCGGGGAGGGGGCCTCCCCTTGCGTCGCTGGTTGTTACCTTGAGAGTTGGTGTTGGCTACAAATTCTAGGCTTCCATCGGCCTTACGCTTGCCTCCTCCTTGGTTCCCCGGGTTAAACTGGGGACCCTTGCCGTTGCCGTTTTTCTTTCCCTTCCCTGCCCTTTCATCGTCTGAAGGGGGATCCTTGGTACCATCGGAATCGGCGTACTTGACAAGAGCCGCCATCAGGGTACCCATATCGGTGCAGTCGCGCTTGAGCCGCCCAAGCTTCATCTTAAGGGGCACAAAGCGGCAGTTCTGTTCCAACATTAAGACTGCAGAGCCGGCATCCATCTTATCTGATGAATGTATGATTTCCTTGACCCGGCGAACCCAATGGGTCGTGGACTCACCCTCCTGCTGCTTACAGTTAGTCAAATCCACAATTGACATAGACTGTCTGCAGGTATCTTTGAAGTTTTGGATGAAACGGGCTTTCAGCTCCGCCCAAGACCCAATGGAATTTGGTGGTAGCCCTTTCAACCAAGTACGGGCAGTCCCATCCAGCATCATGGTGAAGTACTTAGCCATGGCCGCCTCACTGACCTCCAGGAGCTCCATGGCCATCTCGTAACTCTCGACCCAGGCTGCGGGCTGTAAGTCTGCTGTGTAGTTAGGCACCTTCCTAGGGCTTTTGAAGTCCTTGGGTAGACGTTCATTACGAATAGCTGGTACCAAACAAGGGACACCCCCGATCCTGGTAGGGATACCCACATCGACAGAGGTCGTCGGATAGGCCGGGGGGGTCTGGTAAGCCGTCAATTGAGGCACCTGCTCCGCCTCCTGGCGCGCCTTGTCCTGGTCTGCTGCGTAGAAGGCTCCGTTATGCGCCGGGCCATGGCCAGGGGGCGGGTCATGGCGCCGGACATTACTTGAGCCGGTTGCTGAGACCATGTGCCGGCTGTAACTCGGGCTCTGACCCGGACGAGGGGTCGAGTGGATCCTATCCCGGCTGTAGGAGTACGCTTCTTGCTGTGTCAGCGCCGTCTGCAGGAGTGCCCTGACCCGGCGGGTTTCGATGGCCGCCGGAGAGTCGCCGTCAACGGGGAGAGCCGCCAATCGTGCTGCCGCGGCCACCATGTTCTCCAGCGGGTTATCATAATGCCCCGGGGGTATTGGCACATACTGAGGCGGGGCAGGAGGCACCTGGGGAGGCCCCATCAACCGTGGCTGAACAAGGGGTACATACCCGGGCGTGGTGACCCCTGGCGGGTTGCTAGACCCTGCACCCGGCGTGTTGAAAAGATTGCGTGGATCGTAGACCGGCGGGAGTCGAGACTGGGCCTTCTGATGCCTCCTCCTCATGGCTACGTTGGCCGCGTTCTGATCCATCGTGAGCTGGAAGGACTACGCCTGAATTAGCTGAGTCTGGGCATCGAGAGCCGCCCGCTCCGCAGCCAGCCTGATCCCTTCCGCTGCAAGATCCTCTTTAGCCTTTATCAGATCTAACTTCAACTGCGCCACCTCTGCATCATGCTGGGCTTGGTCTGCCGGGTCGACCGCGGCGGTTAGCAGGGCCGTCAGTTTGTCCGTGAGATCCATCAGTACCTGAGCCGGGGAAGGCACCGGGTTTCCCGATCCGGCAGCGGGGTTCTGAACAGGCTGCGCACCGGCCATAAAAACTCCAACCTGACTTGGTGGCTCAAAAGCGTCTGGAATACTGTCGCCGTCGGAACAGCCCTTGAACCTGCCATCTTGAAGTTGGTACAACGAGTTTGACTCATCAGCGGCCGACTCGCCGTCAGAGCCGGCGGCCGCATCATCACCAGACCCGGATAGATCAAAGGGCCCTCCATGGATGCATCCCACAAAAGCGCGCCTTAAGGCAGGCCGGGCCCGGGCGGGTCGTGCACGCTGAGCCGTTTCGACGAGATCGGCGCAGAGGTCCGGCTTGAGGCCCGGCTCTCCAATCTTGCCGATGAAGACGTGAATTCCGCCGAAGGGGACCCGGTACCCGTACTCAATTGGGCCGGCGTCGGGGCCCCAGCCTTCGTCGTCGATGTAGAACTTGGCGCGACGACTCTTGGTCATCCGGCCCACAGCGTATCCCTTGAGCCCTTCGAAGCTGCCCTTCAAGAACTCAAATCCACCGTGCGGCAGCCCCACGGTGGGCGCCAACTGTCGTGGAATTGTCACGGCAGATGTCCTCGAGCTAGGACTTAGTCGTGGAGCCATCGCAGCTAGGAAGCTTGAAGGGGTTATGTGGGACAAGGAACACGAGGATTTATACTGGTTCGGCCCCTTACGGTGAAGGTAAAAGCCTACGTCCAGTTGAGGTGTTTATTGACTAGGGTTACGATCACCAGGGAGCTAAACAGCTATGCCCGGCTCTCGAGGAGATTGTTTTTCGCCCCTCAACCGCCGCCAGGTCCTCCCTTTATATAGGGAGGCTGACGCCCAGCAGCCCTTAGAGTCCCGGCCGGCTCATAAGAGCGTCCGGCTCGGACTCTAAACAACACTTGCCTTACACTACAAGTCTACTATAACAATGATCGTAACTACAGGCTTTAAGCCATATCCGGGTCTCAGCCCATCTCTGGCCCATCATCTGAAACTTGGCTCCGGGCTTCTGGCGTCGACCCTACGAGTAACCCGGCCCCTCCTGGCGGGTGACTCTAAGGTCTATATCCTCAACAGGTTATGTTTGATGTAAGAGTTCAGGATCACTTCTTGATCATTGCTAGTGTAACACCCCGGATGTAACTTTCCATATTTGTAACTCCAACTCTTGCCATTTTCAGCTATGTATTATGATATTCCCTCCGTGGTTGGATTTTCTCTTTCGTTTTGCATTTTGTTCATGTCATGCATCTCATATCAAGTCATCATGTGCATCTCATTTGCATACGTGTTCGTCTCATGCATCCGAGCATTTTCCCCGTTGTCCGTTTTGCAATCCGACACTCCGACATGCACCGGCGCACCTCTCTTGTTTCTTTTCGTGAGCGGGTTTTAAACATTCTCGGAATGGACCGAGGTTTGTCAAGTGGCCTTGTTATACCACCGGTAGACCACCTGTCAAGTTTCGTTCCATTTGGAGGTCGTTTGATACTCCAACGGTTAACCGGGTAACCGCAAAAGTCTTTTGTGTGTTGCAGCAAAACCCCCCTCCAAACAGCTCAATAACCCTTCTAAGTCCCCGCCATGCTCTCGGTCGTTCGATCACGATCGTGTGGGCGAAAACCGCACTCCATTTGGAGTCTCCTAGCTCCCTCTACCTATAAATATGTGCTCCCTCCACCAAATTCCGGGTCCCGAAACCCTAGCCCTCTCCTTCCGTGCGCCGGACACGTCCACCCGGCGCCGGACGAAACCCGCAGCCGCGCCCGACCAACCAGAAATCGCCATGTCACCGCCGCCGGCCCCCTCTATCTCCTCCGCCGCCAGGGCCCGCGGGGCCCAGATCCGGCCCCCGCGGCCTGTACGCTGCCGCCCGATGCCCGCGCTCCCGCGCCGCCAGCGCCCGTCCTCTTCCTCGGCTTCGCCGCCCGCCCGCGGCTCCGCCGTCCGCCGGATCCCGCCGGCCATCGCCTCCTCCACGCCGTGCCCTGCCTCCCTCGAGCTTCTCCGACGCCGGCGTCCTCTCCTCTCCCCCGAGCTCTCCCCGGTCGCCGCCGTCCCCTCCATCTCCGGCGAGCGCCCCGCCGAGCCTCGAGCCGGCCGGATCTAGATCCACCGAAGGGTTGACTCCCCCCCCCCGAAATCTTCCAAGTCCCGAAGTTTTTGCATAATATTGCTCTGTTCATCGCATCATATTGCTATAAAATATTCCTGGCAGATTGTTAACACGACATTCAATTTTGCCAAGGTTGTGATAGTTGACCCTTTCATGCTATAAACTTGCTCTTGCCATGGTTAGTTTCATAAACATGCCACCTTGCTGTAGGTATGCTTGTTTTGTCATGAATTGCTTTGTGGTGAGTGAATCAATCTCACCAAGATGCCTTCAAAATGCTGTTAACGCCATGCTCTGTTTTCTGCCAAGTCTGAAACCTGTTAGCGAAACTTGCTATGTTTACATGTGTGCCATCATATCTTCTTATCCTTTTTGGCTCATGGTCAGTAAGGGACTTTTGTTCTACGCATTTAGGAGGTTCATGCCATGCCTTGTTTTGCTACGTTAAGTTCCTGTAGCATGTTGATTGCTTGCTCTGAACATTGCTACCTGATGCTGTTTATGACATGTCCAGTAATTTCACTTAGTCTGTGATCCTGATATCTTTTGCATTTTTGCCATGCTTGTTTGAACCTGTTATTTTGTGATCTAGCCGTAGCTCAGTGTTCATCTTTTGTGAAGCATCTCCTGTAGATTACTGCCATATGCTTTGTTGCGCTGTTGCAGTGCTGTAGCATACTTACTTGATGTATTCTAAGTGCTATCATGCTGTTAATCGCAGAATCGTGTCATTCTTGTTCTGCTTGCCATTTGCAAACCGTGCATCCGTTTCCGGTTATCTTTATATCGATTTCGACTGAAATCATCTTATCTTTCCAGTGGCATACTTGGTTTGCCAAGTTACTGCCTGTTTCATTCTTTTTCTTCCGGAGCACGCATACGCATTGCATATCATATCTCGCATATCATGCATGTATTGCATCATGTTGCTTGTGCATTTCCCGTGATTGATTGTGTTCCTTTGCTTGTGTTCTTGCTGTGGGTAGAGCCGGGAGACGAGTTCGTGAACGAGGAACCTGTTGAGTACGCTTACGAGGATCAAGCTTTCGACCACTCTGAGAACCTTGCAGGCAAGATGACCATACCCTCGAAATCACTTCTATCTTTGCTTTGCTAGTTGTTCGTTCTATTGCTATGCTGCGCTACCTACCACTTACTATCCCATGCCTCCCATGTTGCCATGTCAAGCCTCTAACCATCCTTTCCTAGCAAACCATTGTTTGGCTAAGTTACCGCTTTTGCTCAGCCCTTCTTATAGCGTTGCTAGTTGCAGGTGAAGTTGAAGTTGGTTCCATGTTGGAACATGGATATTTTGGAATATCACAATATCTCTTATTTAATTAATGCATCTATATATTTGTAAAGGGTGGAAGGCTCGGCCTTATGCCTAGTGTTTTGTTCCACTCTTGCCGCCCTAGTTTCCCTCATACCGGTATTATGTTCCTTTAGTTTGCGTTCCTTACGCGGTTGGGTGATTTATGGGACCCCCTTGACAGTTCGCCTTGAATAAAACTCCTCCAGCAAGGCCCAACCTTGGTTTCACCATTTGCCACCTAAGCCTTCTTCCCTCGGGTTTTCGCGAGCCCGAGGGTCATCTTTATTTTAACCCCCGGGCCAGTGCTCCCCCGAGTGTTGGTCCAAACTAGAGCACCGTGCGGGACCGTCCCTTGGCAACTTGGGTTACGTTGGTACCTGTACGCTTAGCTTATCCGGTGTGCCCTGAGAACGAGATATGTGCAGCTCCTATCGGGATTTGTCGGCACAACGGGTGGGCTTGCTGGTCTTGTTTTATCATTGTCGAAATGTCTTGTAAACCGGGATTCCGAGACTGATCGGGTCTTCCCGGGAGAAGGTTTATCCTTCGTTGACCGTGAGAGCTTATGATGGGCTAAGTTGGGACACCCCTGCAGGGTGTTATCTTTCGAAAGCCGTGCCCACGGTTATGAGGCAGATGGGAATTTGTTAATGTCCGGTTGTAGAGAACTTGACACTTGACTTAATTAAAATAGATCAACCGTGTGTGTGGCCGTGATGGCCTCTTCTCGGTGGAGTCCGGGAAGTGAACACGGTTTGAGCTATGCATGAACGTAAGTAGTTTCAGGATCACTTCTTGATCATTTCTAGCTCCGTGACCGTTGCGTTGCTTCTCTTATCGCTCTCATTTGCGTATGTTAGCCACCATACATGCTTAGTGCCTGGTGCAGCTCCACCTCATTACCCCATCCTTTCCTATAAGCTTAAATAGTCTTGATCTCGCGGGTGTGAGATTGTTGAGTCCTCGTGACTCATAGATTCTACCAAAACAGTTGCAGGTGCCGACGATACCAGTGCAGATGACCCAACTGAGCTCAAGTGGGAGTTCGACGAGGAACGTGGTCGTTACTATGTTTCGTTTCCTGACGATCAGTAGTGGAGCCCAGTTGGGACGATCGGGGGTCTAGCATTTGGGGTTATCTTATTTTCATTTGGATTTTGACCGTAGTCAGTCTATGTGTGGATTTTGGATGATGTATGATTTAAGTTTATGTATTGTGTGAAGTGGCCATTGTAAGCCAACTCTCGTTATCCCATTCTTGTTCATTAAATGGGATTGTGTGAAGATAACCCTTCTTGCGACAATACCACAATGCGGTTATGCCTCTAAGTCGTGCCTCGATACGTGGGAGATATAGCCGCATCATGGGCGTTCCAAGCTGGTAATCAGAGCCATCCCCGACTTAGGAGCCCCCTGCTTGATCGAATCACTGGCGTTGTTGAGTCTAGAATAAAAATGTTTTGAGTCTTAGGATTATATATATCAGAGAGTAGGGTTCTTTTTACTCCTCAGTCCCTTCGTCGCTCTGGTGAGGCCTGCCTGACGTAGAAGTTTTGACTCTTCTCTCGTCAAATTTCACTAAAAAAAATTAGGATCACGCGGGTATCTTGGAATCGTTCCGATGGTTTTGTGACGAGAACATTGTTCTTGGTGCCTCCTGACATTTAGGGGTTGTGGCAGTGTCCCGGGGAGTTGAGCTCCGAGGTGTTGTCGTCACAATTTAATCGTTGCAGTTCTGGAATTAATACCTGTGTTTCACCGACATCGAAAATCTCTTTTATGCAGTTGTTGGTGAGATCACCTCGACGCCACCCAGTACTGGGGCGCGACTTCGGGAGTATTGTCATAACTCGTATAACGGATGCTTTTCGAAGGTTGAGGTACACGATTTCCGAAGGTTTCTTGGTTATGTGTTGACGGATGGATACAGCTGGATCTAGGGATTGCTAGTTTGGGTGATATATTTTGTGTCCCCTGTATCCCCAACACCAGATTGCATAACCAGAAAGTTTCGGGAGTTTATAGGTGGGATTCAAGTAGCTCTTAGCATTTCTTCCCGCAGATATTTGGTTTGTGATTGAGTAAATCTTACCACTTATTTGTTCCACTCGTACCTTTTATTTTATTTTATTCATCAATCTCTTATCAAGTGGCTTCTCACCTTAATGGAAGTGTGATGATTTTACTATGGAATTCATTCGTTCATCCTTGTTCGAATGTTTATTGTGAAGACTATATGTTCCAATTTCTACCCGCTGATTCAATTTGCCTATCTGTCTATCAAGATGCTAACGGATGTCACCCTCTTCAGGATGGCTCCGCCAACGCGTCAGAATCCGGAACGCAATGAAGGGAGTCAGGCGAACCCTCCGCCACCACCTCCGCCTCCGGAGGCATGGCAAGCTATCATGGCAGCCACCAACGCCAATGTTCAGATGATTTTGCAACTTTTGCAATAACGCACCCAAGGGCAAGGCAATCAAGGAAATCAAGGCCAAGGCAACAATCAGCCTCACTTCGCCACCCTCAACCAGTTCCTCGCAAGTCAGCAGAAGTCTTTCAGCTACTGTGCCGAGGCCACAGACGCCGATGATTGACTCGTGGACATCAACAAGCATTTTGAATGTAGCAATGTCAGGCCTGCGGACATTGTCAAGTTCGCTTCTTTTCAACTCAAGGATCAAGCTGCCGAGTGGCATCAACAATACAAAGATTCCAGAGGAGGTCATGTGATTACCTGGGATCATTTCCGCCGAGACTTCAAAGCTCACCACATTCCACAAAGTGTTGTTGAGAGCAAGCGTGAGGAGTTCCGCAATCTCAAGCAAGGCAGCATGTCCGTGTATCAATACAATACTCAGTTTTAGAAACTCGCCCGCTTCGCTAAGCAAGCCGTTCCTGATGAAAAGAGCATGATCTATCAATTCAGAGGTGGCCTTAGAGAAGATCTGCAATTGCCTCTCGTGCTTTTTGAGCCGACCAAGTATGATGATTTCTACAACATGGCACTAAAACAAGAGGCTGCTCAGCTCAAGTGTGAGGCTTCTAAGAAGAGAGTCAGGGACGCGGTTCAGTCTTCTTCTTCCTCACTAGTGGCTCCTAAGCAGCAGAAGTTCAGGTTGCCTCCTCCTCCTCCGTTTTGTCAGCCTTTCCAGCAGAAGAACAAAAGGTGGCCATGGATCTTCCCACTCATCCAACCCTGGCTATCAGAACAAGTGTCAGAATCAAGCTCCAAAGTCGAATGCTCCTTATCATCGTCCACTCTCAGAGGTGACATGCAACAAGTGTCAGCAGAAAGGTCACTATGCTAACAAGTGCTTCAACCAAAGGCGCCTTCCGCCTCCTCCTCCTGTGAGATCTTCCAGCAATGCAGTGGTCAAGCATAATCCCAAGTCTGCAAAGGTGAACCTGATGAATGCAGCTCAAGCGGAGGAATCTACTGATGTGATAATGGGTAATCTCTCAGTTAATGATATTCCTGCAAACGTCTTATTTGATACTGGTGCATCGCTTTGTTTCATGTCAAGATCGTTCTTTGCAAAGAATGATTTTACTTGGTCTTACCTGGATAAACCATTGGGTGTTGTTTCTCCGGGGAAGTCAATGAGAGCCAACTCGATAGTTCCAGATGTCTCTATCAAGATGGGCGACTATAAATTTCGGCCTTCTCCTTTTGTTCTTGGAGACTCTGATATTGATCTAATTCTCGGGATGGACTGGCTTTCTAAGCACAAGGCTCAACTTGATTGTGCTGCCAGGGAAATTCAATTGACACACTCTTCTGAGGTTGTGATTATCTATGCCGCTCGTGACGAGACCATTCGGTTATTTTCTCTCAATGAGAAGGGCGAATTGGATGCTATTTCTCAAATTCCAGTCGTTTGTGAGTATCAAGATGTCTTTCCAGAAGAGCTTCCGGGTATGCCTCCTCACCGGCCAGTTGAGTTCGTTATCGATCTTGAGCCTGGCACTGAACCCGTTTGCAAGCGTCCTTATAAGCTTGGACCCAAGGAGCTGAAAGAATTGAAGAAACAGCTCAATGAACAAGAGCGTCTGGGTTTGATCAGACCGAGTTCATCTCCATGGGGTTGTGGTGTTCTTTTTGTCCAGAAGAAGGATGGCACGGACCGACTTTGTGTCGACTACCGTCCATTGAACAAGAAGACTATAAAGAACAAGTATCCACTTCCCAACATCAACGAGCTATTCGAGCAACTTAAAGGTGCTAAAGTATTCTCCAAGCTTGACCTTCGTATGGGTTATCATCAGATTCGCATTCGGGAAGATGATATTCCCAAGACAACATTCAGAACAAGCTTTTGTTCTTATGAATATACTGTCATGTCTTTCGGCCTTGTCAATGCTCCTCCAAATTTCTCTCGAATGATGAACTTCATCTTCAACCCCTATACCAATGAATTTGTCCTGGTGTATCTCGATGATATCTTGGTATTCTCCAAGAATAAGAAGGATCATGCCAAACATTTGCGATTGGTGCTCGACAAGCTCAGAGAGTATCAATTCTATGCGAAGTTTTCCAAATGTGAGTTTTGGCTTGATGAACTTCTTTACCTTGGTCATATCATCTCTGCCAAGGGCATCGCTGTTAATCACGAGAAGGTGTCCGCAATTGTGAATTGGGAACCTCCTCAGAATGTCAAGCAGCTTTGCCGTTTTCTTAGTTTTGCAAGCTATTGCCGAAGATTTGTTGAGAATTTCTCTAAGATTGCAAATCCTCTTTCCAACCTCCTCCAGAAGCATATGAAGTATGTCTGGACTCCTGAGTGTGATGTTGCTTTCAACACTCTCAAAGAGAAACTCGTCACAGCTCCTGTCTTGACTCCTCCTGACGAATCCAAGCCATTCGAAGTTTTCTGTGATGCTTCTCTTCAAGGTCTCGGTGCTGTGTTAATGCAAGAGAAGAAAGTTGTGGCCTATACCTCTCGCCAGTTGAAGCCCAACGAAAAGAACTACCCCACTCACGATCTTGAGTTGGCGGCAGTTGTCCATGCATTAATAACATGGAGACATCTCTTGTTGGGAAGAAAAGTGGACATATTCACCGATCACAAGAGTCTCAAGTAGATCTTCACTCAGGCCAACCTCAACCTCAGGCAAATTCGATGGGTTGAGATGATTCAAGAGTACAATCCGAGTATTGAATATACTCCAGGAAAGGCCAATGTCATTGCAGATGCTTTGAGCAAGAAGGCTTATTGCAACAGCTTAATACTCAAGCCAATTCAACCGGATCATTGTGAAGCTTTCCGCAAGCTGAATCTCCAAGTTGTTCCTCAAGGCTTTCTTGCAAATCTCCTTGTCTCTCCTACTTTGGAAGATCAAATTCGTGAGGCACAACTTCTTGATGCCATGGTGAAGAAGGTGAAACGTGGTATCGACAAGGTTCTTTCCAAATACAAGTGCTATCGCATTGATGACAGAGACACTTTATTCTTCGAGGACCGGATTGTGGTTCCTAAAGGTGATCTAAGGAAAGTCATTATGAACGAGGCGCACAATTCTCTTCTCTCCATTCATCCTGGAAGTACGAAGATGTACCATGACCTCAAGCAGTCGTATTGGTGGACTCGAATGAAGCGAGAAATCGCTCTATTCGTGAACGAATGTGACGTCTGTCGAAGGGTGAAAGCAGAGCACCAATGACCAGCTGGTCTCCTCCAACCTCTTGTTATCCCAGAATGGAAGTTTGATCATATCGAAATGGACTTCGTGACTGGATTTCCAAAGTCCAAGCGCGGAAATGATCCTATCTTCGTTTTCATTACAAAAGTGGCTCATTTTCTTCCAATCAAAGAATCTATCATAGCAGCTCAGTTGGCAGAGCTATACACGTCCAGGATTGTCTCCTTGCACGGCATTCCACAATTGATATCTTCAGATCGTGGAAGCATCTTCACTTCTAAGTTCTGGGACTCCTTCCAGAAGGCCATGGGCACCAACATTCGCTTCAGCACAGCTTTCCATCCTCAAACTAGTGGCCAAGTCGAGCGAGTAAATCAAATCCTTGAAGATATGCTCAGGGCTTGTGTCATTTCCTTTGGCATGAAGTGGGAAGATTGTCTTCCATATGCCGAATTCTCCTACAACAACAGCTTCCAAGCGAGTTCGGGCAAGGCCCCGTTCGAGATTCTATATGGCAGAAAGTGCCCTACTCCTCTCAATTGGTCAGAGACTGGTGAACGCCAACTTCTTGGCAATGAGTTAATCACAGAGGCTGAAGAAATGTGTAAAGTCATCCGTGAAAATCTCAAAGCCGCGCAGTGGCGCCAGAAGAGTTACTATGATAGTAAGCATCGTGACTTGGCTTTCGAGATCGGACACCATGTCTACCTCCACGTCTCTCCAATGAAAGGCACTCGTCGCTTCGGTATCAAAGGGAAGCTTGCCCCTAGATACGTGGGTCCTTTCAAGATCATTGGCAAAAGAGGCGACCTCACCTATCAACTTGAGCTTCCCTCCAACTTCGCAAACGTGCACGATGTGTTCCACGTGTCACAGCTTCGCAAGTGCTTCAAGTCTCCTGAGCGCACCATCAACTTCGAAGAGATTGATCTCAAAGAAGATCTGTCTTATCATGAGCACCCCGTTGCTATTCTTGAAGAAACTGAGCGCAAGACTCGCAACAAGTAAATCAAATTCCTGACAGTGAAGTGGTCGCACCATTCTGACCGAGAAGCCACCTGGGAACGCGAGGACCACCTCCGTTCCGAATATCCGGAGTTCTTTCAATCCTAGATCTCGGGACGAGATCCTCTCGTAGTGGTGGAGTGTTGTAACACCCCGGATGTAACTTTCCATATTGGTAACTCCAACTCTTGCCATTTTCGGCTATGTGTTATGATATTCCCTCCGTGGTTGGATTTTGTCTTTCGTTTTGCATTTTGTTCATGTCATGCATCTCATATCATGTCATCATGTGCATCTCATTTGCATACGTGTTCGTCTCATGCATCCGAGCATTTTCCCCGTTGTCCGTTTTGCAATCCGACACTCCCACATGCACCGGCGCACCCCTCTTGTTTCTTTTCATGAGCGGGTGTTAAATGTTCTTGGAATGGTCCGATGTTTGTCAAGTGGCCTTGTTATACCACCGGTAGACTACCTGTCAAGTTTCGTTCCATTTGGAAGTCGTTTGATACTCCAACGGTTAACCGGGTAACCTCCAAAGTCTTTTGTGTGTTGCAGCAAAACCCCCCTCCAAACAGCTCAATAACCCGTCTAAGTCCCCGCCATGCTCTCGGTCGTTCGATCACGATCATGTGGGCGAAAACCGCACTCCATTTGGAGTCTCCTAGCTCCCTCTACCTATAAATATGTGCTCCCTCCTCCAAATTCCTGGTCCCGAAACCCTAGCCCTCTCCTTCCGCGCGCCGGACACGTCCGCCCGGCACCGGACGAAACCTGCCGCCGCGCCCGACCAACCAGAAATCGCTACATCACCGCCGCCGGCCCCTCTCTCTCCTCCGCCGCCAGGGCCCGCGGGGCCCAGATCCGGCCACCGCGGCACGTACGTCGCCGCCCGACCCCGGCACCCCCGCCGGCCGCACCCGTCCTCCGCCTCGGCTTCGCCGCCCGCCCGCGGCTCCGCCGTCCGCCGGACCCCGCCGCCTCCACGCCAGGCCCCACGCCTCCGTGCTGTGCCCCGCCTCCCT
>NC_057808.1:18827345-18840584 GCF_018294505.1 Triticum aestivum | reverse complement strand
TAATATTGCTCTGTTCATCGCATCATATCTCCGTGCACATAGCTCCGTTTCGTGCGTGTAATATATCCAAATGTTCGTCTCGCGATGCTCTTCATTTTGTTCCATTGTTCCAAGCTCATTTGAGTTCATCTTGATGCCAAAATCTCTGATGCAAGAGTGCTATGTGATGTTTACTGCTCTTACTTAACAGAATTTGAGGTTTTGTTATTTTTGTTGCATTTGATGTGTGCGTCTTATGGGCATGAGCTCTACATGTGTTTGGATCTATGCCATGCCATCTTTACATAGGTGTGTTCCATGTATTTTTGTTATCTATGTGGTGACTAGCACAAGCATGCAAACTAGGCTTCGTGATGTTTCTGTTTTTCAGAGACAGGATTTTGCTGTCTGTGACTGCTCTTATTATGTTGCCATGTATCCATGTGTCTACAGAGAGACCCATGCTTCTTTTGGGCATGTTCAGTAAGGATGTTTTGTATATATTTTTGTGTTCTATCCATACATGCCTCTATTTGCAATTATGGAGTGCCATAGCATGTCTTAATCTTGCTCAACTTTTGCTATAAAATATTCCTGGCAGATTGTTAACACGATATTCAATTTTGCCAAGGTTGTTATAGTTGATCCTTTCATACTATGAACTTGCTCTTGCCATGGTTAGTTTCATAAACATTCCATATGGCTGTAGGTATTCTTGTTTTTTCATGCATTGCTTTGTGGTGAGTGAATCAAGCTCACCAAGATGCCTTCATAATGTTGTTAATGCCATGCTCTGTTAGCGAAACTTGCTATGTTTACATGTGTGCCATCATATCTTCTGATCCTTTTTGGCTCATGGTCAGTAAGGCACTTTTGTTCTATGCATTTAGTAGGTGCATGCCATGCCTTGTTTTGCTATGTTAAGTTCCCGTAGTATGTTGATTGCTTGCTCTGAACACTGCTACCTGAGTCTGTGATCCTGATATCTTTTGCACTTTTGCTACGGTTGTTTGAACCTGTTATTGTGTGATCTAGCCGTAGCTCAGTGTTCATCTTTTGTCAAGAATCTCCTGTAGATTACTGCCATATTCTTTTTTGCTATGTTGGAGTGCCGTAGCATAGTTACTTGATGTATTCTACGTGCTATCATGCTGTTAATCGCAGAATCGTGTCATTCTTGTTCTGCTTGCCATTTGCAAACCGTGCATCCGTTTTCGGTGATCTTTATATCGATTTCGACCGAAATCATCTCATCTTTCCAGTGGCATACATGGTTTTCCAAGTTACTGCCTTCTTCATTTTTTTCTTCCGGAGCACGCATACGCATCGCATATCATATCTCGCATATCATGCATGTATTGCATCATGTTGCTTGTGCATTTCCCTTGATTGATTGTATTCCTTTGCTTGTGTTCTTGCTGTGGGTAGAGCCAGGAGACGAGTTCGTGAACAAGTGTCGGGTGGTAGGTGCGACATATGCCAACGGGTGGCTTATCATTGTGGGAGCCAGTAAGACGTCGCCGGTGCCTGGAAACGGGCTGAGGCGAAGACATGCACGCCGGCGAATCTTACCCAGGTTCGGGGCTCTCTGTGGAGATAATACCCCTTGTCCTGCTCTGCGGGGTCTCCGCATGATCACTAGATCAAAACAAGTAGCTACAAGTGCTCCTTGAGCTGTCGGGTTAGAGGGAGAAGAAGGGCAAGGCTAGCTCTCCTTTTCTCTCTATGTGGTGTGTGTAATTCTCTCAGACCAACCCTTTGCATGGGTGTCCCGGGCGGTTTATATAGGCCTACCCCCTAGGGGTACAACGGTAATCTGGCCGGGCGCGGGTCCCAGCCATCAGTGTCTATGCTTGCCGGCTTCTCCGCCGGTCATTGGGGCCCGCCGACTGGTGGGTCCCGCCGGCTGCCGGCTTCTTGGCCGGCACGCCGGCCCCACCGCATGGGGGCTTTGTCGGCGGCTGGTCACTGTTGCCTCGCCTCTGATGACGAGGGCTTAGTCGAGGTAAGCATGGCTACAGTGTCGCTGCCTTGCGAGCTCTCACTGTAGCCTTACCTCGTCTTGTCTCCTTAATAGGGCGCATGCTTCGAGGGAGGGAGGTAGCCGGCTGTTGGGAGCCGGCCACATCCCTGGCCGACTAGAGGAGGCCGGGCCGTCTCGAGATGTTTCCCTGGCAAAGGGGCCCGCCGCCCGCGGTCCGTTCTGGCACCTGTAGTGGGTGACGTCGGGGCCAACGTGGCTACAGCGCCGCGCCAGACGGGGGATGACTGGCCCGTACGGCGCCCTATGGCCATACCTGTTCCGGGATTCGGGGGTAGTGGGCTGTACTGCGGCCACGCCCCATCCTATCACCGTTATGTGGGTACAGTCTTAGTGGGTGCAGTCTTGGCCGGCTTCGAGGAGTCGTCCTTCTTTATGGCCGGCTTCTGGGAGTCGGTCCTCTTGGGGCAGGCTTCCTGGAGTCGGCTATCTCGTATCTTTCTTGGGGGAGGTTTTCTGAGACTGGGTCGCCTTCTGGGAGTCGGCCCTGGGGATAGTCGGCCGGGGGAAGGCGGCCCTATGCTTTATACGCTTGAAGGCTTGAATGGCCTGATAATTTTTCGAAGAGCCAGGGGGGGTCGGTTAGGCTACCCGTGGCCATTTACTCCGACAGTAGTCCCCGAAGCTGATCGGGCTTCAAGGTTGAGTGGTAGTCGAGAAGCTTGGGCAGCTTCTTATCTTGACCAGCCGGCAGCTGGGAGCCGGCTTCAGTTGGGTGCGCCGTCTTGGTGAAAATTTTTAAAGTCGGAGGGCGGGAGTCTGTTGGCGCGCGCGCCGGGCTGTGGGCCGGACGCACGCCGCCTGCGAACCACGTGTCATCCCTTGGCTGAAAAGAGCCTGCCAGCCCACGCGCGCGCCAAGACGTCGCCGCAGGTCGGGGGCCCACCACTCCTACGCCCAGGCCCAGGTGCGGATTCTCTGCGGCCCAAAGCCGTCCGCACATCTTCCTGCGGCGGTTTCCGCATGTCTTTAGGGCGTAGTAATCGCGGGACGTGGGGGAGTGGGTGCAGTTAATCCCACGTCCCACCCCACGCCTCGCCTCCTAGGCTTCGCCGCACGAGGATATAAGTAGGGTGAGGGTGGGAAGCGGCAGACGCTCGCACGCTCCTCTCTTCTCCGCCATCTTCTTCCTCCTGCTTTCCCTCACAGCAGCGTCTCGCCGCCGCGCCGTCCCACCATTCTTTTCCCCGCCGCCGCGCTCATTCTTGCCGGCATCACGCCGCCATGCAGTATGGCGGGGACTGGGACGGCTCCAACGTCCAACTGGACCACGTCGAGTTCCTCCGCAAGACGCGGCGGCTGCCCGGCGCGGATAAGGTGCGGGTCCGTCTCGCACCTGAGAAGGAGATCACGCCGGAGCCAGAGGAAGGCGAGCAGGTGGTCTTCCGCTCGCATTTCTTGTGCGGCATCGGCTTGCCAGCGAGTGCTTTCTTCCGTTCCTTCCTTGAATCTATCAACTCCAGCCGCACCACCTCACCCCAAACACGGTGGTGCTGCTGTCCGCCTTCGTCACCTTGTGCGAAGGCTATCTTGGCGTTCTCCCCACCCTCGAGCTCTGGGGGGAGTTCTTCCAGTCCAAGCTGGGCACGCGTATGCAGGGCGTGCCAGCTCAGAGTGGCGCCTTCATCGTGATGCGGAGGGTGGCAGCTGACAACCCCTTCCTCATCATCATGCTAATCCAGTCGGTGAAGCTCTGGCAGAAGTCATACTTCTATGTGAAGAACGTCGCCCCGCAAGGCGACTACGTCAATTTGCCGGCTTATGTAGCCAGCCCGCCGGCGGGTAGGCGGCCCCAGTGGTCCTATCGGGCCGTGACGTTGACGCCGGCTGGAGCCGCGGCCGTCGCCCGACTGCGGGTGATGATCCAGTCGGAGGGCCTGACTGGGCCCGACTTGCTGGCCGCCTTCGTCACGTGCCGGGTGCTTCCGCTTTAGAGCCGCCCTCACCTGATCTGTCAGATGAGCGGACAGCTCGATCCGAGTCGGATGTGCACCAAGGACATGTCGCACGACGAAGTGGCCCATATGGTGAATTACCTTGCGAACTGCAAGCTCTCCGCAGAATGGCAGTTTGGCAAGGAGCCATATTCCCGAGCACATCCGCCGCCCACGATATGTTCTCTTTTTCCCTTTCTTCTCTTAGTTTTGTCGCCGAGTTCCTTTTGGCCGACTCTGACTAGTCGGCATGTCTCGGCAGAGCCCTCTCCTTCGGCCTGCAGGCGGAGCGCCGATTCCTCCCCGACCGGACGGAGCACGACCTGGAGGACCCCGACTTGGGGCCGGCCGCCATGGATGACAACACCGAGGCGGGTGGCGGCCAAGCCGGCGGCGAAGCAGGCGGCTCCGGGCTTGGAGTCAGCTTCGACGACTGGCCGGATGATGATGAGGCGGAAGTCGTCCCACGCCGCCAGCCGGCGTCTGGCCATGGCGCGGGTTCCTCCGCCGCGCCGCCTGCTCAGGGCGGCGGGCAGAAGCGTCGTGCCGCGTCGGGCTTGTTCGGCAGTCGGCCGAAGAAGCCCAAGGGCGGGGCAGAGGCGGCCGCGAAGGCGGCCCGCTTCCGCAAGGCCACCCTCCAAGCCGAGTATGAGACAGAGGCGGCGAGCTGGGCCGAAGCAAAGCAGACGCTGATCAACGGTTATGGCTAGACCGAAGACTTGGTTGACGGTAGGCCGCCTTCCTCTTCGTCCTTGGTTGCCGCTTGCCGTTTTAGCTCGTTTTCTGACTTGGTGTTTTTCTCTTCTTTTTCTTTCTTCCTTGCGTAGAGTACTTCCCTGGCTACTCTACCGCCGCCAACCAGGTCGTCGAGGCCCACCGCGAGGCACAAAGGTAGGCTGGCACCGAAATCACACCAAACGCTCGCCGGTCGCTGGAGGAGCAGCTTTTGGCGATCCAGGCCCGCCTCTAGCTGGCTCATCGCCTGCTCCACCAGCTTCAGCGTGTTGGGGTGCAGGTGTTGGCCGCTCTCTGGCCTGGTGATGTGATTCCCCGCACCCCCAGTCGGACTGCCGACTGGCTGGAGGTGGCGGTCGGCTGCTTCGAGGCCTGGAAGGATTCGGCGGCTCGGTCCGGCACCAGGCGGGTGCCGGATTTCGCCAAGGCCTGGTATCCCGAGCTGAGTCTGGACCAGCTGGCCACCTGGCGGTAGGAGGCCGACACGGAGCTAGAGCCTGCGCGGCCGGCTATCATCCAGCGGGCTTCGGCGATTGCCGACTACACCGACACCAGCGCCTTCGCTCCCTCTTAATGATGTCTAGAGGCTCGGCAGCCGGATTATAATGCTGCTTGAAAAGGCCGCTCTGTACCTCTGCTGCTAGGGCGGCGGTGTGTTCCTCTGTACGGAGGGAGCATTCCGTGTTTCCATTTACTGTAATGATGCCACGTGGACCGGGCATCTTGAGCTTGAGATAAGTATAGTGTGGTACTGCGTTGTGTCTGGCAAACGCGGTTCGTCCGAGCAGTGCGTGATAGCCGCTGTGGAAGGGTACGACATCGAAGATTAGCTCTCCGCTTCGGAATTTTTCCGGAGAACCGAAGACCACCTCCAGCGTGATTGAGCCTGTAAAGCGGGCCTCTACGCCTGGTATGCCTCCTTTAGTGGTAATCTTTGTTGGTTTGATTCACGAGGGGTTAATGCCCATCTTCCGCACTGTGTCGTGATAAAGCAGGTTGAGGCTGCTACCACTGTCCATCAGGACTCGTGTAAGGTGAAACCCATCAATAATTCGGTCGAGGACTAGTGCGGCTGAACCGCCATGGCGGATACTAGTTGGATGATCCCGACGATCGAAGGTGATCGGGGATGGTGACCACAGATTGAATTTTGGGGCGACTGGCTCTACCGCGTAGACGTCCATAAGTGCTCGCTTACGGTCCCTTTTGGGGATGTGCGTAGCGTATATCATGTTCACCATTCATCACGGCCGTCCCTCCGCCCGGCGTCCCCCCCGAGGTGATGCAGCCTTCAGTGGCTCTGACGCAGCCTTCCCCGCGCGCCGGCTCGGCGGCGTCCGGACCGGCAGCTCAGTCCTCACGGCCGGCTCACCCCCCGCCGACTGCGCAGGCGGCAGATCAGGCCGGCCGCCTTGAGCCGCCTCAGTCGGCGGGGTCGGTAACGCCGCCCTCTCCAGGATGACGATGTCATCATCCCTCTCCAGCTCCGGGGCCCCAGGTGCCGCGACGCGCAGTGGGGTAACCAACAAGGCCCCCTCCGCCATCGCCGCAGCCGCAGCCTCTGCTTGGGCCTTGGCTGCGGCGTCAGCGCGTGACTTCGCCGCCTCCTCCTCCTACGCCTCCTTGGCGGCGGCCGCCCTCAACGCCTCCGCCTCCCGCGCCTCCCACTCCTCTCGCACCTCCCGCGCGTTCCGCTCCGTCGCCGCCTGAAGATCGGCACGGGGGTCCACGCGGCGAGTGGTGCTCCCAGATCCTCCCGGCGACCCAACAACGGAGGCGGCAGCAGCCCGCTCGAGCGACAATGGAGCTCTGGTTGTTTGGAGAGAAGGACAAGAATTCAGGAGTTACCAGAGAAAAGAAAAGAGAATGCACGAAGGAGTATGTACTTACGCCGACACCGTCTGCGGTTGCTTCACCGCCTTGCAGAAGCGGGCCGCCTTCGCGGCCGCCTCCTCCTGCCTAGTCACCGCTGCCCCGCCTCGGGGCTTCTTCGGCCGACTGCCGAACAAACCCGGCGCGGCACGACGCTTTTGCCCGCTGCCCCGAGCAGGCGGCGCAGCAAAGGAACCCGCGCCGTGGCCAGACGCCGGCTGACGGCGTGGGACGACTTCGGTCTCGTCGTCGTCCGGCCAGTCGTCGAAGCTGACTCCAAGCCCGGAGCCGCCTGCTTCGCCGCCGGCTTGGCCACCGCCCGCCTCGTTGTTGTCGACCATAGCGGCCGCCCCCAAGTCGGGGTCCTCCAGATCGTGCTCCGTCCGGTCGGGGACGAATCGGCGCTGCGTGTCCGACCCGCCTGCAGGCCGAAGAAGAGGGCTCTGTCGAGACAAGTTGACTAGTTAGAGTCGGCCAAAAGGAACTCGGCGACAAAACTGAGAGAAGAGGAAGAGACAAGGAGAACTTACCGTGGGCGGCGGATGGGCTCGGCAATATGGCTCCTTGCCGAACTGCCACTCTGTGGAGAGCTTGCAGTTCGCAAGTTAGTTGACCATATAGGCCACCTCGTCGTGCGGCATGTCTTTTGTGCACATCTGGCTTGGATCGAGCTGGCCGCTCATCTGACAGATCAGATGAGGGCGGCTCTGGAGCGGGAGCACCCGGCGCGTGACGAAGGCGGCCAGCAGATCAGGCCCCAACAAGCCCTCCGACTGGATCATCGCTCGCACTCGGGCGACAGCTGCGGTTCCAGCCGGCGTCAATGTCACGGCCCGGTAGGACCACTGGGGCCGCCTGCCTACCGGTGGGCCGGCTACATAAGCCGGCAGATTGACGTAGTCGCCCTGCGGGGCGACGTTCTTCACGTAGAAGTATGATTTGTGCCATCGCTTCACCGACTGGATCAGCGTGATGACGGGGAAGGGGGTGTGGGCAGCCACCCTCCGCATCGCGATGAAGGCGCCACTCTGAGCCGGCACGCCTTGCATGCGCGTTCCCAGCTTGGACTGGAAGAACTCCCCCCAGAGCTCAAGGGTAGGGAGGACGCCGAGGTAGCCTTCGCACAAGGTGACGAAGACGGACAGCAGCACCACCGTGTTCGGGGTGAGGTGGTGCGGCTGGAGTTGGTAGAACTCGAGCCAAGAGCGGAAGAAGGCGCTCACGGGCAGGACGATGCCGCGCAAGAAATGCGAGCGGAAGACTACCCGCTCGCCTTCCTGCGGCGCTGGCGTAATCTCCTTCGCCGGCGCGAGACGGACCTCCACCTTGTCCGCGCCGGGCAGCCACCGCGTCTTGCGGAGGAATTCGACGTGATCCTCATGGACGTTGGAGCCGTCCCAATCCCCGCCGTACCGCATCGTGGCGTGGGGCTGGCGAGAACGAACGCGGCGGCGGAGGATCAAGTGGTGGAACAGCGCGGCGGCGAGGCGCTGTTGCAAGAAAGGGCAGGAGGAAGAAGATGGTGGAAAGAGGAGGAGCGTGCGAGAGCCTGCCGCTCTCCCTCTCCCCCTACTTATAGCTTTGCAAGGTGAAGCCGGGGAGGCAGGGCGTGGGGTGAGACGTGGGATTAACTGCACCCACTCCCCCCACGCCTCGCGATTATTACGCCCTAAAAGCGTGCCGAAACCGCCGCAGGAAGACGTGCGGGCGGCTTCGGGCCGCAGAGAATCCACGCCTGGGCCCGGGCGTGGGCGTGGCGGGCCCCCGACCTGTGGTGACGTCCCGTCGCGCGCGTGGGCTGGCAGGCTTTTTTGCCACGTGGTTCGCAGGCGGCAAGTCGCCGGCCCGCGGCCCGGTGCGCGCGCTGGCCAGCTCCCGCCCTCCGACTCCCAAAAAACATTCGCCGAGACGGCGCCCCCAACCAAAGTCCGCTCCCAGCTGCCGGCTCGTCAAGATAGGAAGCTGATCGAGCTTCTCGACTCCCACCCAACCTCGAAGCCCAATCAGCTTCGGGGACTACTGTCGGAGTAAATGGCCACGGGTAGCCTAACTGACTACCCATGGTTCTTCAAAAATTATCAGGCCGATTGAGCCTTCAAGCGTCGAAGCATTGGGCCGACTTCCCCTGGCCGACTACCGCAGGGGCCGGGTCTCCAAAGGCGACCCGGCCCCGGTAACATCCCCCAAGATGGTTGCGAGATGGCCGACTCCCAAGAGCCAGCCATGAAGCACGCCGACTCCACAAAGCCAGCCAAGACTGCACCCACCAAAACTACACCCACATAACGGTGACAAGACGGGGTGTGGCCACAGTGCGGCCCACTACCCCCGAAGCCCGAGGCAGGCATGGCCATAGGACGCCGTATGGGTCAGCCATCTCCCGTCCGGCTCGGCACTGTAGCCATGCTGGTCTCAACGTCATCCACGACAGACGCCAGTACGGCCCACGGGCAGCGGGCCCCTTTAGCCAAAGAGAGGCGCGAAGGCGGACCGGCCTCCCCTAGTCGGCCAAGGGCGTAGCCGGCCCCCAGAAGCCGGCTACCCCCCTCCCTCGAAGCATGTGCCACATTAAGGAGACAAGACGAGGTAAGGCTACAGTGAGAGCCCTCGAGGCGGCACGCTGTAGCCACGCTTACCTCGACGAAGCCCTCATCATCAGGGACGAGGCTATAGTAAGCAGCCGCCGACAAGATCCCTAGGCAGTGGGCCAGCCTGTCGACCAAGAGGCCGGCAGCCGGCGGGACCCAGCAGTCGGCGGGCCCCGACGGCCGGCGGAGAAGCCGGCGAGCGCAGACACTGACGACTGGGACCCGCGCCCAGCCGAATTACAATTGTACCCCTGGGGGTAGGCCTATATAAACCCCCCGGGGCACCCATGCAAAGGGTTGGCTTCTGAGAGTTACACACACACCATAGAGAGTGGGAAGCAAGAGCTAGCCTTGCTCTTCTTCTCCCTTGAACCCAACAGCTCAAGGAGCATTTGTAGCTACTCGTTCTGATTTAGTGATCATGCGGAGACCCCGCAGAGCAGGACTAGGGGTGTTATCTCCACGGAGAGCCCCGCACCTGGGTAAGATTCGCTGGCGTGCATGTCTTCGCCTCATCCCGTTTCCAGGCACCGGCGACGTCTTACTGGCTCCCACCATGATAAGCCACCCGTTGGCATATGTCGCACCTACCACCAGACATTTGGCGCCCACCGTGGGGCCAGGTGCACCGTCGTCCGGAGACCTGTTCTGGACGGGAACCCTTTTCCTCCCCCGCGAGCGCAGCCAGCCTGCTGCGCCCGATGGCGTTTGCCTCGACGCGCTGCAAGGCGTCGACGACGCCTGCGCGGCGAGCTGCCTCGCCGATCTTCTCTGCAAGACTCGCATCTCCGACGAGCCTGCGTCCGACGCGGGCACGGAATACCCCGAGAGCCGCCTCGTCAGCCTCCTCGACCAGCTTCACGTCTCCAGCGAGCTTGCTGTAGACTTGGAGTCGGTCGGCTCCACTGACCCGATGCTTGTTGATTCCGACACGGCATCGCTCGACGCCTACCCCTCCGACGTGGTGGTCTTCGACGATCCTCTCCCTCGAGCTGACAGTGGCAGCAGCGCTGTCACCGAAGTGTTGGTCATCAGCCATGTCACCAAGTCGGGCGAGAACGCCCACGACGCCCTGCAAGCGGCGATGCACGACCTATCCGTCCCCATCCCGGCCGATGCCGACGCCGAGACCCTGGAGGCACGCCGCCTCGCCCACGTCGCGGAAGGCCAGAAGATAGCCTCCATGAGACGGCTCACCGAGGCCCACCAGCGCGAAGTCGACCGCGCCGCCTTTGGTACGCCGTCGCCTAGCGGGCCGAGCCGAGCCGGCTTCGTCCAGAAGCGCGGCGCGGCTATCGCCAGCATGCTGGGGGCAGATCGCCCCGTCTACGCCACCCCGCTCGAGAATCTATGAGCTGCCCAGGCGGCCGCTGAAGAGCTAAATGGGCTGGGAGCCGATGAGCTCCCCTACATGACAAGGCGGATCCAGCAACTGATCGATGCGGCTGCAGAACGGAATGAAGCCGGCGCCCGTGCCGATAGTCATCCCCCGCGCCGGGAGCACGCCGCGACGTCTCGCTCGCCGACTACGAGCGGCGCCCGCCAGAGGAAAGACAAGGAGCCGGCTGCCAGCCGCAGCCGGACTCGTATCACCATCGAGCGCGACGCGGAAGGCCGCCCTCGGGCGGTGGAGCGCCAAGGAAATCCGCCTCCTCCCCCGCCTCGAAGGGAGAGACGTCTCACCCTGCCGCCCGTCGCCACCCGACTCTTGGTGACCGACTAGGCCGCCGAGAAGGAGTCGGCGAGAACGACGCCCGCCACCGGATCGACCGCCTTGCTCGATCCCTGGCGCTAGAAGAAGAAGACGATGTCGGCCCGCCATGCTTTGGCCCCCGCATCCGCGACGAGCCCTTCCCCAAAGGGTTCTCGCTCCCCAGAGACACGCCCAAGTACAACGGCTCTATGAAGCCGGAAGATTGGCTCATCGACTACTCCACTGCTGTCAGCATAGCCAACGGCAATCGGCGCGTGGCCGTGAAGTACGTCCCCCTCATGCTGCAAGGCACGGCGCGCACCTGGCTCAACAGCCTCAAGCCCTACAGCATCAACAGCTGGCTGGACTTCACGGAAATCTTCGTCCGCAACTTCACCAGCACGTACAAGTGGACTCCCAAGCCTCGCCAGCTCTCCCTATGCGTCCAAGGGCCCAACGAGTCGACCCGCGACTACCTCACGCGGTGGGCCGAGCTCCGCAACTCCTGCGAAGGGGTGCACGAGGTCCAGGCCATCGAGTACTTCACCGCCGGGTGCCGAGAGGGCACCCTCCTCAAGCACCGACTCCTCTGCGACGAGCCGGCTACCCTCGACGAAATGCTGATCATCGTGGACAAGTACGCCACGGCCGACTCCTCGATGAAGATCGAGCTCCGAGTGGACGCTTCTAGGTAGGTGCTCGCTCCGGCTCCCAAGACGCCGGCTGGCGACTCCAATCGGCGCCCCTACCAAAACGATCACAAGCGCAAGGCCCCCATGCCGCCTTCCACCAGTCGGCAGGTGGCCACAGTTGAAGATGAGCAGCCCGAAGAGCGGCCCGCTCCCAAGAAGAAGGCTTGGCAGCCGGCTTTCTCTTACGAGCAGACTCTCGACGCCCCCTGCAGGTTCCACAGCGGCGCGAAGCCGTCCAACCACACGACCCGAAAATGCCACTGGCTCACGCGAATCTCCAAGGGCGAAGGGCTGGTGCCGCCTCCGCCTCCCGGCCCGCCGCCTCCAGCCCCTCAGCAGCCGGCGGCTCGGCCGGCAGTCGGAGCCATTCAAGATGAGTTCCCTGAAGAGCACGCCGCCTAAGTCGTCTTCACCAGCCAAGCCGAAGACAAGCGCAGTCGGCGCCGTCAGCATCAAGACGTCAACGCAGTCACCTCTAGCGCTCCCGGGTTCATGCACTGGTCCGAGAAGCCCATCAACTGGAGCCAGGCCGACCACCCAGAGGTGATGCCATCCCTTGGCTCCTATGCACTAGTCTTGGATGTCACCCTCGCGATGGAGAGGCGAGCTGCCCGATTCTCCCGCGTCCTGATTGATGGCGGAAGCAGTATCAATATACTGTACCGTGATACCATGGAGAAGCTGAACATCAAAGCGAAGCAGCTCATGCCAAGCCGGACCGTGTTCCATGGCATCGTGCCAGGCTTGTCTTGCTCCCCGATCGGCAAGATCAAGATGGATGTTCTCTTCAGAGACAAGGATCATTTTCGCCGAGAAGCGATCTGGTTTGAGGTAGTGGATCTGGGGAGCCCCTACCATGCTTTGCTTGGCCGACCTGCTCTAGCCAAGTTCATGGCTGTGCCCCACTACGCTGTAACACCCCGCATGTAACTTGCCATATTTGTAACTCCGACTCTTGCCATTTCCGGCTATGTGTTTTGTTTTTTTCCTCCGTTGTCGGGTTTTTGTCTTTCGTTTTGTATTTTGTCATGTCATGCATTTTCATATCATGTCATCATGTGCATTGCATTCGCATACGTGTTCGTCTCATGCATCCGAGCATTTTCCCCGTTGTCCGTTTTCCAATCCGGCGGTCCTATCTCCTCCGGTGCCCCCTCTTGTTTTCTTTCGTGTGCATGTGTCAAACTTTCTCGGAATGGACCGAGGCTTGTCAAGTGGTCTTAATATACCACCCGGAGTCTACCGGTCAAGTTTCGTTCCATTCGGAGGTCGTTTGGTACTCCAACGGTTAACCGGGCCTCCGCAAAGTCCATTTGAGTATCCAGCAAAAACCCCCTCCAAAACCAGTCCAAAGCCCACCAAACTCTCTTCCATGCTCTAGGTCGTTCGATCACGATCGTGTGGGCGAAAACCGCACCTCATTTGGAGTCTCCTAGCTCCCTCTACCTATAAATGAGTGGACATCCCGAAAAACGAAACTGCAGTCGAAACCCTAATTTCCCCTCTCCGCGGGCGGACGCGTCCAGCCGCCGCCGGACAACGTCCGCCGCGCGCCCGGCCAACCGGAGCGCGACACGTGTCGCCGCCGCCTCTTCCACCGCGCCGGCCCGCGAGCCCGCCGCGGGCCCGCCGGCCCGTTCCCCGCCGCCGCGCCCGCTCCTCCGCGCCTCCCGCCGACTTCGCCGCCGCAGCGCGCCGCCGCGCC
>NC_057808.1:18817474-18827262 GCF_018294505.1 Triticum aestivum | reverse complement strand
CGCCGCCCCCGCCGGCGGCCCCCCTCCTCCGGCCGCCCCGCCCTCGCCCGCCGGCCCCTCTCCTCCTCCGGCCCGAGCCGGCGAGCTCGAGCGCCCGCGCCCAGCCGGTCCCGATCCGATCTGGTCAACGGGAGTAGGTTGACCCGAGACCCCCCCTCTTTTTTTCTAAGTCCCTGAAACATTTTAGTATATGCTCCTGTTCGAGATGCGATAACTTTGTGCATGTAGCTCCGATTCGCGCGTATAATATGTCAAATTGTTCGTCTCGTGATGCTCTTCATTTTGTTCAATTGCACCATTTTCATTAGAGGTCATCTTGATGCCCAAATCCTCGTTGGAAGAGGGCTAGTTGCTGTTAATCTCTGGTTCTTATCAGAACTTGGAGATTTGTCATTTTTGTATCATTTATTCTGTGCATCTTATGAGCATGAGCTCTACGTGTGTTTTGAAATATGCCATGCCATCTTTCCAGTGGTATAGTACATGTATTTTTGTGATCTCTGTGGTGACTAGCACAAGCATGCAAATTAGGCCCCGTAATATTTCTGATTTCAGGGACTTAGTGTTTTCTCTAAGTCCTTATCTGCTGTAATTTTGTTGCCATGTAAACTTGATGCTACAGAGAGATCCCTGCATATTTTGGAGATGTTCAGTAAGGATGTTTTGTAGATATAGTTGTAATTGATCCATTCCTGCAATTGTTTGCAATTTTAGAGCACCATAGCATGACTCAATCGTGCTCTACTTTTGCTATAAAATATTTCCGGCAGATTCTTAACATGACATGCATTTTTGCCAAGCTTATTGTAGTTGATCCATACATGCTAAGTAATATTTCTTGCCATGGATAGCTTCGTAAACATGCCATCTTGCTGTAGGTATGCTTGGTTTGTCATGCATTGCTCTGTAGTGAGTGCATCAAGCTCATAAAGAGGCCTACATATTAATATTTTTGCCATGCTCTGTTTTCTGCTAAGTCTGAAACCTGATAACGAAACTTGCTATGTTTACATGCTTTCCATCATATCTTCTGGTCCTTTTTGGTTTATGGTCAGTAAGGTACTTTTGTCATGTGCATTTAGTAGAACACTACCATGCCTTGTTTTGCTATGTTAAGTCCCTGTAGCATGTTGATTTCGTGCTCTGAACATTGCTACCTGATGCTGATTTCTGCCATGTCCAGTTTTTCACTAAGTCTGTGAACCTGTAATCTTTTGCACTATTGCCATGCTTGTTTGAGCTTGATATGTTGTGAACTAGCAGTAGCTCAGTGTTCATCTTTTGTCAAGCATCTCCTGTAGATTACTGCCATGTGCTTTGTTGCTATGTTGGGGTGCTGTAGCATTGTTACTTGTAGCATTTTAAGTGCGATCTTGCTGTTTATCGCAGATTAGTGTCATTCTTGTTTTGCTTGCCATTTGCAAACCGTGCATCCGATTCCGGTGATCTTTATATCGATGTCGACCGAAATCATCTCATCTTTCCAGTGGCATGCTTGGTTTGCCAAGTTACTGCCATGTTCATCTTTTCCTCCCGGAGCACGCATATGCATCGCATACCATATCTTGCACATCATACATGTTTTGCATCATGTTGCTTGCGCATTTCTCGTTGTTGATTGTGGTTCCGTTTGTTTGTGCTCTTGTCTTGGGTAGAACCGGGAGATGAGTTCGTGGACGAGGAACCTGTCGAGTACGCTTACGAGGATCAAGCTTTCGACAACTCTGAGAATCTTGCAGGCAAGATGACCACCCCTCGAAATCACTTCTATCTTTGCTATGCTAGTTGTTCGCTCTATTGCCATGCTCCGCTACCTATCACTTGCTATATCATGTCTCCTATTTTAGCCATGTCAGCCCCTAACCATCCTTTCCTAGCAAACCGTTGTTTGGCTATGTTACCGCTTTTGCTCAGCCCCTCTTATAGCGTTGCTAGTTGCAGGTGAAGCTGAAGTTTGTTCCATGTCGGAACATGGATATGTTGGGATATCACCATATCTCTTATTTAATTAATGCATCTATATATTTTTGGTAAAGGGTGGAAGGCTCGGCCTTATGCCTGGTGTTTTGTTCCACTCTTGCCGCCCTAGTTACTGTTATACCGGGATTATGTTCCTTGAGTTTGCGTTCCTTACACGGTCGGGTGATTTATGGGACCCCCTTGACAGTTCGCCTTGAATAAAACTCCTCCAGCATGGCCCAACTTTGGTTTTACTATTTGCCGCCTAAGCCTTTTCCCCCGGGTTTTCGCGAGCCCGAGGGTCATCTTTTTTAAACCCCCCCGGGCCAGTGCTCCTTCGAGTGTTGGTCCGAACCGAGCAGCCTGCGGGGCCACCTCGGGGAAACTCGAGGTCTGGTTTTACTCGTAGCTTGACTTATCCGGTGTGCCCTGAGAACGAGATATGTGCAGCTCCGATCGGGATTTGTCGGCACATACGGGCGGCTTTGCTGGTCTTGTTTTACCATTGTCGAGATGTCTTGTAAACCGGGATTCCGAGACTGATCGGGTCTTTCCGGGAGAAGGTTTATCCTTCGTTGACCGTGAGAGCTTATGATGGGCTAAGTTGGGACACCCCTGCAGGGTAATATCTTTCGAAAGCCGTGCCCGCGGTTATGAGGCAGATGGGAATTTGTTAATGTCCGGTTTTAGATAACTTGTCACTTGACCCAATTAAAATACACCAAGTGCGTGTGTAGCCGTGATGGTCTCTTCTCGGCGGAATCCGGGAAGTGAACACGGTCTGTGTTATGTTTGACGTAAGTAAGTGTTCAGGACCTCTTCTTGGTCATTGCTAGATGATGTCTGTTCCTTTGCTTCTCTTCTCGCTCTCATTTGCGCAAGTTAGCCACCATATATGTTTTGCCGCTGTAGCTCCACCTCTTTGCACCTCTTGTCCTACAAGCTTAAATAGTCTTGATCTCGCGGGTGTGAGATTGCTGAGTCCCTGTGACTCACAGATACTTCCAACACCAGTTGCAGGTGCCGACGATGCCAGTGCAGACGATGGCGTCGATCTCAAGTAGGAGTTCGACGAGGAACGTGGTCGTTACTATGTGTCTTTTCCTGATGATCAGTAGTGGAGCCCAGTTGGGACGATCGGGGATCTAGCATTTGGGGTTGTCTTATTTTCATCTGGATTTTGACCGTAGTCGGTCTATATGTTTGTATTTTGGATGTTGTATGATGATATTTATGTATTGTGTGAAGTGGCGATTGTAAGCCAACTCTTTATCCCATTCTTGTTCATTACATGGGATTGTGTGAAGATGACCCTTCTTGCGACAAAACCACTATGCGGTTATGCCTCTAAGTCGTGCCTCGACACGTGGGAGATATAGCCGCATCGTGGGCGTTACAAGTTGGTAATCAGAGCCATCCCCGACTTAGGAGCCCCCCTGCTTGATCGAATCGCTGGCGTTGTTGAGTCTAGAACAAAAATGTTTTGAGTCTTAGGATTATATATATCGGAGAGTAGGATTCTTTTTACTCCTCAGTCCCTTCGTGCTCTGGTGAGGTCTCCTGACGTAGAAGTTTTGACTATTCTCTCCTCAAATTTCACTAAAAAAAATTTTAGGATCACGCGGGTATCTTGGAATCGTTCCGATCGATTTGTGACGAGAACATTGTTCTTGGTGCCTCCTGTCATTTAGGGGTTGTGGCAGTGTCCCGGGGAGTTGAGCTCCGAGGTGTTGTCGTCACAATTTTATCGTTGCAGTTCTGGCATACCTGAGTTTCGCCGACATCGAAATCTCTTTTATGCAGTTGTTGGTGAGATCACCTCGACGCCACCCAGTACTGGGGCGGGAGTTCGGGAGTATTGCCATAACTTGTATAACGGATGTTTTTCGAAGGTTGAGGTAAACGATTTCCGAAGGTTTCTTGGTTATGTGTTGACGGATGGATACAGTTGGATCTAGGGATTGTTTAGTTTGGGTGATATATATTTGTGTCCCCTGTATCCCCTACACCAGATTGCATAACCAGAAAGTTTCGGGAGTTTATAAGTGGGAATTCTAGTAGCCTTAGGATTTCTTTCCGACAGACGCATGATATGAGATTGGGGTTCGACGTCTAGTGGTCCGCCTGTATACGGTTGATTTTACAGTGGTCTCGTTGCGTCTTAAAGAGTCCATGGCTTTGCCGACTCGGGGACGCTTCGTATGTCATGTGCACAGCCTTGTACATGATGGTGCTGTACGATTGAGCCCGTGTGGGCCCCACCACGAAAACTTCGGACGAAATTTCTATCATATGTTTGTTCCGGCTTATTCTGCAAGCCAATACTTGGTTTTATTTTGTATTGTGGTATTCGAGTTTCTTCGAATTCATATGTTCATTCCATATCTTTTCAAGTGGCTTCTCAACTTATGGAAGTGTGATGATTTACTACGGAAGTCATTCGTTCATCTTCGTTCGAATGTTTATTGTGAAGACTATATGTTGCAATTTCTGTCCGTTGATTCTACTTATCTTTGTCTATCAAGATGCTAACGGATGTCACCCTCTTCAGGATGGCTCCGCCAACGCGTCAGAATCCGGATCGCAATGAAGGGAGTCAAGCGAACCCTCCGCCACCACCTCCACCTCCGGAGGCATGGCAATCAACCATGGCAGCCACCAACGCCAATGCTCAGATGATTCTGCAACTCTTGCAAGAACGTACTCAAGGGCAAGGCAATCAAGGCAATCAAGGTCAAGGCAACAATCAGTTCCACTTTGCCACTCTCAACCAGTTTCTCGCAAATCAGCCCAAGTCTTTCAGCTACTGTGCCGAGGCCACGGATGCCGATGATTGGCTCGTGGACATCAACAAGCATTTTGAATGTAGCAATGTCAGGCCTGAGGACTTTGTCAAGTTCGCTTCTTTCCAGCTCAAGGACCAAGCTGCTGATTGGTTTCAGCAATACAAAGATTCCAGAGGAGGTCGTGTGATCACTTGGACTGACTTCTGTCGGGACTTCAAAGCGCACCACATTCCACAAAGTGTTGTTGAGAGCAAGCGTGAGGAGTTCCGCAATCTCAAGCAAGGAAGCATGTCTGTGTATCAATACAACATTCAGTTTCAGAAACTTGCTCGCTTCGCTAAACAAGAAGTTCCTGATGAGAAGAGCATGATCTATCACTTCCGAGGTGGTCTTAAAGAGGATCTGCAGCTAGCTCTCGTTCTTGTTGAGCCTACTCAGTTTGATCAATTCTACAATATGGCACTGAAGCAAGAGGCTGCTCAGCTCAAGTGTGAGGCTTCTAAGAAGAGAGTCAGGGATGCAGTTCAGTCTTCTTCTTCCTCACTTGTGTCAGCTAAGCAACAGAAGTTCTGGTTGCCTCCTCCTCCGTTTCGTCAGTCTTACCAGCAGAAGAACAAAGGTGGCCATGTTTCTTCAAACTCTTCCAACTCTGGCTATCAGAACAAGTCTCAGAATCAAGCTCCCAAGTCCAATGCTCCTTATCACCGTCCACTCTCAGAGGTGACTTGCAACAAATGTCAGCAGAAAGGTCACTATGCTAACAAGTGCTTCAACCAGAGGCGTCTTCCTCCTCCTCCTCCTGTCAGATCTTCCAGCAATGCAGTGGTCAAGCATAATCCAAAGTTTGCAAAGGTGAACATGATGAATGCAGCCCAAGCGGAGGAATCTACTGATGTGATAATGGGTAATCTCTCAGTTAATGATATTCCTGCAAAAGTTCTTTTTGATACTGGTGCATCGCATTCTTTCTTGTCATACCCATTTGCATCGAAGCACAATGTTGACACAGAGATTTTATCCAAAGTTATGCAAGTTGTTTCTCCGGGTAAGCTTTTGTCGTCTAGTTTGGTTGCTCCCGATGTTTCCATCAAGATGGGCGACTATAGATTCCAGTCTTCTCCAATTGTCCTTGGTGACTCGGATATTGATCTTATTCTCGGGATGGACTGGCTTTCTAAGCACAAGGCCCAACTTGATTGTGCTGCCAGAGAAATTCAATTGACACACTCGTCTGAGGATGTGATTATTTTTGCCGCTCGTGATGAAACCATTCGGTTTTTCTCTCTCAATGAGAAGGGCGAATTGGATGCCATCTCTCAAATTCCAGTCGTTTGCGAGTATCAAGATGTCTTTCCAGAAGAGCTTCCGGGTATGCCCCCGCACCGGCCAGTTGAGTTCGTTATCGAACTAGAGCCTGGTACTGTACCCGTTTGCAAGCGTCCATACAAGCTTGGACCAAACGAGCTGAAGGAATTGAAGAAGCAGCTCGATGAACAAGAACGTCTGGGTTTGATCAGACCGAGTTCTTCTCCATGGGGTTGTGGTGTTCTTTTTGTCAAGAAGAAGGATGGCACGGACCGACTTTGTGTCGACTACCGTCCATTGAACAAGAAGACAATCAAGAACAAGTACCCACTTCCCAACATCAATGAGCTATTCGAGCAACTCAAAGGTGCTAAAGTATTCTCGAAGCTTGACCTTCGTATGGGGTATCATCAGATTCGCATTCGTGAAGAAGATATTCCCAAGACAGCATTCAGAACAAGCTTTGGTTCTTATGAATATACTGTCGTGTCTTTCGGCCTTGTCAATGCTCCTCCGGTGTTCTCTCGGATGATGAATTTCATCTTCAACCCCTACACCAATGAATTCGTTCTGGTGTATCTCGATGATATCTTGGTCTTCTCCAAGAATAAGCAGGATCATGCCAAACATTTGCGATTGGTGCTCGACAAGCTCAGAGAGTATCAATTCTATGCGAAGTTCTCCAAATGTGAGTTTTGGCTCGATGAAGTTCTTTTCCTTGGTCACATCATCTCCGCCAAAGGCATCGCTGTTAACCCCGAGAAGGTGTCCGCAGTTCTGGATTGGGAACCTCCTCAAAATGTTAAGCAGCTCCGCAGTTTTCTGGGCCTTGCAAGTTATTGCCGAAGATTCGTTGAGAATTTTTCCAAGATTGCAAAGCCTCTGTCCAACCTCCTACAGAAGCATGTGAAATATGTCTGGTCTCCTGAGTGTGAAGTTGCTTTCAACACTCTCAAACAGAAACTAGTCACAGCTCCTGTCTTGACTCCTCCTGATGAATCCAAGCCGTATGAAGTTTTCTGTGATGCTTCTCTCCAAGGTCTCGGTGCTGTGTTAATGCAAGAGAAGAAAGTTGTAGCTTATACCTCTCGGCAGTTGAAGCCCAACGAGAAGAACTACCCCACTCACGATCTTGAGTTGGCGGCAGTTGTCCATGCATTGGTTACGTGGAGACATCTCTTGTTGGGAAGACAAGTGGACATTTTCACTGATCACAAGAGTCTCAAGTATATCTTCACTCAGCCCAATCTCAACCTCAGGCAGACTCGATGGGTCGAAATGATTCAAGAGTACAATCCGAGTATCGAATATACTCCAGGCAAGGCTAATGTCATTGCAGATGCTTTAAGCAGGAAAGCTTATTGCAACAGCTTAATTCTCAAGCCTTTCCAACCGGAGCTTTGTGAAGCTTTCCGCAAGCTGAATCTCCAAGTTGTTCCTCAAGGCTTTCTTGCCAACCTCATAGTATCTCCTACTTTGGAAGATCAAATTCGTGAGGCACAACTCCTTGATGCCATGGTGAAGAAGGTGAAACGTGGTATCGACAAGGGTTTTTCCAAATACAAGTGCTATCGCATTGATGACAGAGACACTTTGTTCTTCGAGGACCGGATTGTGGTTCCGAAAGGTGATCTAAGGAAAGTCATAATGAACGAGGCACACAATTCTCTCCTTTCCATTCATCCTGGAAGTACGAAGATGTATCATGACCTCAAGCAGTCGTATTGGTGGACTCGAATGAAGCGAGAAATTGCTCAATTCGTGAATGAATGTGATGTCTGCCGAAGAGTGAAAGCAGAACACCAACGACCAGCTGGTCTCCTCCAACCTCTTGCTATCCCAGAATGGAAGTTTGATCATATCGAAATGGACTTCGTGACTGGGTTTCCAAAGTCCAAGCGCGGAAATGACGCTATCTTTGTTGTCATTGACAAGCTCTCTAAAGTGGCTCATTTCCTTCCTATCAAAGAATCCATCACAGCAGCTCAGCTGGCAGAGCTCTACACCTCCAGAATTGTCTCCTTGCACGGCATTCCACAATTGATTTCTTCGGATCGTGGAAGCATCTTCACCTCTAAGTTCTGGGATTCCTTCCAGAAGGCCATGGGCACAAACATTCGCTTCAGCACAGCTTTCCATCCTCAAACTAGTGGCCAAGTTGAGCGAGTCAATCAGATTCTTGAAGATATGCTCAGGGCTTGTGTCATTTCTTTTGGCATGAAATGGGAAGATTGTCTTCCTTATGCTGAATTCTCCTACAACAACAGCTTCCAAGCGAGTTCGGGCAAAGCCCCATTCGAGATTCTATATGGCAGAAAGTGCCGTACTCCTCTCAATTGGTCAGAGACTGGTGAACGCCAACTTCTTGGCAATGACTTAATCACTGAAGCTGAAGAAATGTGTAAAGCCATCCGTGATAATCTCAAAGTCGCGCAATCGCGCCAGAAGAGCTACTATGATAGTAAGCATCGTGATTTGGCTTTCGAGATCGGAGACCATGTCTACCTCCGCGTCTCTCCAATGAAAGGCACTCGTCGCTTTGGTATCAAAGGGAAGCTTGCCCCTAGATACGTGGGTCCTTTCAAGATCATTGGCAAAAGAGGCGACCTAGCCTATCAACTTGAGCTTCCTTCCCACTTTGCGAACGTGCACGATGTGTTCCACGTGTCACAGCTCCGCAAGTGCTTCAAGACGCCTGAGCGCACTATCAACTTCGAAGAGATTGACCTTCAAGAAGATTTGTCTTATCATGAGCACCCCGTTGCTATTCTTGAAGAAACTGAGCGCAAGACTCGCAACAAGTCTATCAAATTCCTAAGTGAAGTGGTCGCACCATTCCGACCGGGAAGCCTCCTGGGAACGCGAGGACCATCTCCGTTCCGAATATCCGGAGTTCTTTCAGTCCTAGATCTCGGGACGAGATCCTCTCGTAGTGGTGGAGTGTTGTAACACCCCGCATGTAACTTGCCATATTTGTAACTCCGACTCTTGCCATTTCCGGCTATGTGTTTTGTTTTTTTCCTCCGTTGTCGGGTTTTTGTCTTTCGTTTTGTATTTTGTCATGTCATGCATTTTCATATCATGTCATCATGTGCATTGCATTCGCATACGTGTTCGTCTCATGCATCCGAGCATTTTCCCCGTTGTCCGTTTTCCAATCCGGCGCTCCTATCTCCTCCGGTGCCCCCTCTTGTTTTCTTTCGTGTGCGTGTGTCAAACTTTCTCGGAATGGACCGAGGCTTGTCAAGTGGTATTAATATACCACCCGGAGTCTACCGGTCAAGTTTCGTCCCATTCGGAGGTCGTTTGGTACTCCAACGGTTAACCGGGCCTCCGCAAAGTCCATTTGAGTATCCAGCAAAAACCCCCTCCAAAACCAGTCCAAAGCCCACCAAACTCTCTTCCATGCTCTAGGTCGTTCGATCACGATCGTGTGGGCGAAAACCGCACCTCATTTGGAGTCTCCTAGCTCCCTCTACCTATAAATGAGTGGACATCCCGAAAAACGAAACTGCAGTCGAAACCCTAATTTCCCCTCTCCGCGGGCGGACGCGTCCAGCCGCCGCCGGACAACGTCCGCCGCGCGCCCGGCCAACCGGAGCGCGACACGTGTCGCCGCCGCCTCTTCCACCGCGCCGGCCCGCGAGCCCGCCGCGGGCCCGCCGGCCCGTTCCCCGCCGCCGCGCCCGCTCCTCCGCGCCTCCCGCCGACTTCGCCGCCGCAGCGCGCCGCCGCGCC
>NC_057808.1:18802030-18816808 GCF_018294505.1 Triticum aestivum | reverse complement strand
CGCCGCCCCCGCCGGCGGCCCCCCTCCTCCGGCCGCCCCGCCCTCGCCCGCCGGCCCCTCTCCTCCTCCGGCCCGAGCCGGCGAGCTCGAGCGCCCGCGCCCAGCCGGTCCCGATCCGATCTGGTCAACGGGAGTAGGTTGACCCGAGACCCCCCCTCTTTTTTTCTAAGTCCCTGAAACATTTTAGTATATGCTCCTGTTCGAGATGCGATAACTTTGTGCATGTAGCTCCGATTCGCGCGTATAATATGTCAAATTGTTCGTCTCGTGCTGCTCTTCATTTTGTTCAATTGCACCATTTTCATTAGAGGTCATCTTGATGCCCAAATCCTCGTTGGAAGAGGGCTAGTTGCTGTTAATCTCTGGTTCTTATCAGAACTTGGAGATTTGTCATTTTTGTATGATTTATTCTGTGCATCTTATGAGCATGAGCTCTACGTGTGTTTTGAAGTATGCCATGCCATATTTCCAGTGGTATAGTACATGTATTTTTGTGATCTCTGTGGTGACTAGCACAAGCATGCAAAGTAGGCCCCGTAATATTTCTGATTTCAGGGACTTAGTGTTTTCTCTAAGTCCTTGTCTGCTGTAATTTTGTTGCCATGTAAACTTGATTCTACAGAGAGATCCCTGCATATTTTGGAGATGTTCAGTAAGGATGTTTTGTAGATATAGTTGTAATTGATCAATTCCTGCAATTGTTTGCAATTTTAGAGCAACATAGCATGACTCAATCTTGCTCTACTTTTGCTATAAAATATTTCTGGCAGATTCTTAACATGACATGCATTTTTGCCAAGCTTATTGTAGTTGATCCATACATGCTAAGTAATATTTCTTGCCATGGATAGCTTCATAAACATGCCATCTTACTGTAGGTATGCTTGGTTTGTCATGCATTGCTCTGTAGTGAGTGCATCAAGCTTATAAAGAGGCCTACATATTAATATTTTTGCCATGCTCTGTTTTCTGCTAAGTCTGAAACCTGATAACGAAACTTGCTATGTTTACATGCTTTCCATCATATCTTCTGGTCCTTTTTGGTTTATGGTCAGTAAGGGACTTTTGTCATGTGCATTTAGTAGAACACTACCATGCCTTGTTTTGCTATTATAAGTTCCTGTAGCATGTTGATTTCGTGCTCTGAACATTGCTACCTGATGCTGATTTCTGCCATGTCCAGTTTTTCACTAAGTCTGTGAACCTGTAATCTTTTGCACTATTGCCATGCTTGTTTGAGCTTGATATGTTGTGAACTAGCAGTAGCTCAGTGTTCATATTTTGTCAAGCATCTCCTGTAGATTACTGCCATGTGCTTTGTTGCTATTTTGGGGTGCTGTAGCATTGTTACTTGTAGCATTTTAAGTGCGATCTTGCTGTTTATCGCAGATTAGTGTCATTCTTGTTTTGCTTGCCATTTGCAAACCGTGCATCCGATTCCGGTGATCTTTATATCGATGTCGACCGAAATCATCTCATCTTTCCAGTGGCATGCTTGGTTTGCCAAGTTACTGCCATGTTCATCTTTTCCTCCCGGAGCACGCATATGCATCGCATACCATATCTTGCACATCATACATGTTTTGCATCATGTTGCTTGCGCATTTCTCGTTGTTGATTGTGGTTCCGTTTGTTTGTGCTCTTGTCTTGGGTAGAACCGGGAGACGAGTTCGTGGACGAGGAACCTGTCGAGTACGCTTACGAGGATCAAGCTTTCGACAACTCTGAGAATCTTGCAGGCAAGATGACCACCCCTCGAAATCACTTCTATCTTTGCTATGCTAGTTGTTCGCTCTATTGCCATGCTCCGCTACCTATCACTTGCTATATCATGTCTCCTATTTTAGCCATGTCAGCCCCTAACCATCCTTTCCTAGCAAACCGTTGTTTGGCTATGTTACCGCTTTTGCTCAGCCCCTCTTATAGCGTTGCTAGTTGCAGGTGAAGCTGAAGTTTGTTCCATGTCGGAACATGGATATGTTGGGATATCACCATATCTCTTATTTAATTAATGCATCTATATATTTTTGGTAAAGGGTGGAAGGCTCGGCCTTATGCCTGGTGTTTTGTTCCACTCTTGCCGCCCTAGTTACTGTTATACCGGGATTATGTTCCTTGAGTTTGCGTTCCTTACACGGTCGGGTGATTTATGGGACCCCCTTGACAGTTCGCCTTGAATAAAACTCCTCCAGCATGGCCCAACTTTGGTTTTACTATTTGCCGCCTAAGCCTTTTCCCCCGGGTTTTCGCGAGCCCGAGGGTCATCTTATTTTAACCCCCCCGGGCCAGTGCTCCTTCGAGTGTTGGTCCGAACCGAGCAGCCTGCGGGGCCACCTCGGGGAAACTCGAGGTCTGGTTTTACTCGTAGCTTGACTTATCCGGTGTGCCCTGAGAACGAGATATGTGCAGCTCCGATCGGGATTTGTCGGCACATACGGGCGGCTTTGCTGGTCTTGTTTTACCATTGTCGAGATGTCTTGTAAACCGGGATTCCGAGACTGATCGGGTCTTTCCGGGAGAAGGTTTATCCTTCGTTGACCGTGAGAGCTTATGATGGGCTAAGTTGGGACACCCCTGCAGGGTAATATCTTTCGAAAGCCGTGCCCGCGGTTATGAGGCAGATGGGAATTTGTTAATGTCCGGTTTTAGATAACTTGTCACTTGACCCAATTAAAATACACCAAGTGCATGTGTAGCCGTGATGGTCTCTTCTCGGCGGAATCCGGGAAGTGAACACGGTCTGTGTTATGTTTGACGTAAGTAAGTGTTCAGGACCTCTTCTTGGTCATTGCTAGATGACGTCCGTTCCTTTGCTTCTCTTCTCGCTCTCATTTGCGCAAGTTAGCCACCATATATGTTTTGCCGCTGTAGCTCCACCTCTTTGCACCTCTTGTCCTACAAGCTTAAATAGTCTTGATCTCGCGGGTGTGAGATTGCTGAGTCCCTGTGACTCACAGATACTTCCAACACCAGTTGCAGGTGCCGACGATGCCAGTGCAGACGATGGCGTCGATCTCAAGTAGGAGTTCGACGAGGAACGTGGTCGTTACTATGTGTCTTTTCCTGATGATCAGTAGTGGAGCCCAGTTGGGACGATCGGGGATCTAGCATTTGGGGTTGTCTTATTTTCATCTGGATTTTGACCGTAGTCGGTCTATATGTTTGTATTTTGGATGCTGTATGATGATATTTATGTATTGTTAGAAGTGGCGATTGTAAGCCAACTCTTTATCCCATTCTTGTTCATTACATGGGATTGTGTGAAGATGACCCTTCTTGCGACAAAACCACTATGCGGTTATGCCTCTAAGTCGTGCCTCGACACGTGGGAGATATAGCCGCATCGTGGGCGTTACATACGCCTACCTGAAGATGAAGATGCCGGGCTCGAAGGGGATCATCACCGTAGCCGGCGACTACAGGAAGTCCATCGAGTGCGCCATGGCCAGTAGCCGGCTAGCCGAGTCCCTCGTAGTAGCAGAAGAGAAGAAGATGCTGGAGCGGGTCGTGGCCATTGCCGGCAAGCAGCCGGCCCTGTCCCCCAACCCCAAAGATTGTGATGCATAGGGCTCTTTCCAGCCGGCCAAAGAGACGAAGAAGATACCCCTGGACCCGGAGAACCCGGAAAGGTTTCTTGTCATTGGGGCAAACCTGGACAGTAAATAGGAAGGCGAGCTCGTCGACTTCCTCCGTGAGAATCGAGATGTCTTCGCATGGTCCCCAAAGGACATGCCGGGCGTCCCGAAGGATTTCGCCGAGCACAAATTGCACGTCCGAGCCGACGCGAAGCCGGACAAGCAGCCCCTCCGCCGACTGTCAGAAGAGAAGCGAAGAATCGTAGGAGAAGAGATAGCCCGGCTCCTTGCCGCCGGATTTATTATGGAAGTGTTTTTTTCTAGAGTGGCTGGCCAACCCAGTCTTGGTTTTGAAAAAGAATAACAAGTGGCATATGTGTATAGGATACACCAGCCTGAACAAGGCCTACCCCAAGGATCCGTTTGCTTTGCCACGGATTGACCAAGTGATAGACTCCACAGCCGGATGCGAGCTGTTGAGTTTTTTGGATGCCTACTCAGGGTACCATCAAATCAAGTTGGACCCAGCAGACCTACTGAAGACTGCCTTCATCACACCATTCGGAGCTTTCTGTTACCTGACTATGACATTCGGCCTGCGGAATGCCGGTGCCACTTTTCAGCGTTGCATGCAGAAATGCCTCCTCAAGCAACTCGGCAGAAATGCCCACGTCTACGTAGACGACATTGTGGTGAAGACAGAGAAGCATGGCACCCTGGTGGAGGACCTCAAAGAAACATTCGCCAACTTGCGCCGATTCCAAATCAAGCTCAACCCTGAGAAATGCATGTTCGGAGTGCCAGCCGGCCAGCTGTTAGGCTTTCTGGTCTCCGAACACGGCATCAAGTGCAACCCTGTGAAGATCAAGGCCATCGAGAGGATGGAGATTCCCACCAAATTGCGAGACGTGCAGAATATCACCGGGTGCGTGGCCTCCCTAAACCGCTTTATCAGCCGACTAGGAGAGAAGACTCTCCCCCTGTACCGACTCATGAAGAAGTCCACTCACTTCGAGTGGAATGACCAAGCCGACCAAGCCTTCCATGAGTTGAAGAAGATGCTGACCACTCCACCTGTCCTGGCAGCGCCGAATGAGAAGGAGCCCATGCTCCTCTACATTGACGCGACTAGCCGAGTAGTCAGTACAGTTGTTGTGGTCCAGCGCCCGGAAGAAGGCCGAGCCCAGCTAGTCCAGAGGCCGGTGTATTACCTAAGCGAAGTACTATCCAGCTCAAAGCAAAACTACCCGCACTACCAGAAGATGTGCTATGGGGTGTACTTCACCGCCAAGAAGCTGAAGCCCTACTTCCAAGAGCATCCCATCACGGTCGTGTGCACCGCCCCGCTCGCCGAGATAATAGGCAGCCGGGATGCATCCGGCCGGGTGGCTAAATGGGCCATTGCATTGGCACCATACACGGTCTTCTACCAACCCCGCACCGCCATCAAGTCCCAAGCATTGGCCGACTTCCTCGTCGACTGGGCCAAGACCCCGTACCTACCGCCGGCTCCCAACTCTACCCATTGGCGGATGCACTTCGACGGGTCCAAGATGCGCACCGGCTTGGGAGCCGGCATCGTCCTCACCTCTCCCAAAGGCGACAAACTCAGATACACGCTGCAGATCCACTTCGCCGCCTCCAACAACGTGGCCGAGTACGAGGCGCTCATACTTGGGCTCCGGCTAGCCAAAGAACTCGGCATACGCCGGATCCTGTGTTATGGCGACTCAAACTTGGTGGTCTAGCAGTCGTCTGGCGACTAGGACACCAAGGATGCAAACATGGCGAGCTATCGATTCCTCGTCCAGCAGATCAGTGGGTACTTTGAAGGGTGCGAGTTCCTTCACGTGCCAACGGCCGACAATGACCAAGCAGATGCCCTAGCACGGATCGGCTCCACCCGATAGGCCATACCGACCGGCGTCTCCCTCCAGTGCCTCCTCAAGCTGTCCATCAAGCCGTCTCCAGAGTCCGACTCTATCTTTGTAGCGCCTGTGCCAGATGCAGCCGGATCCGACTGGAGGAACCCCGCAGGCGGCATGGGGACTTCGACAACTGGCCCGCCGACTGCCGTAGTCGCACCCGGCCCGGGGACTTCAGAACCCGGCCCGGGGACTGCAGCAGTCGGCCCGGGGACTGCAGCAATGCAAGAAGCGGTGGCCGACTCCAATTCCACGCCACCCGACCCACCCACCCGAGTCATGGTGGCCGTCCCAACAGAAGAAGAAGTCACAGCTCCATCATGGGCCCAGCCCATCCTCAAGTTCCTAGTCAATAGAGAGCTGCCGGCTGATGAGATCTCAGCAAGACTAGTGCAACGACGAGCCGGAGCATATGCAATAATCAACAGAGAGCTTATTAAGTGCAGCGTCACTGGAGTTTTGCAGTGCTATGTCGAGCCAGAAAAAGGAGTGGCAATCCTCAAGGATATCCATCAAGGCGAATGCGGCCACCACGCAGCCTCAAGATCACTTGTGGCCAAAGCTTTCTGCCACGGCTTCTTTTGGCCGACTGCTTTGGAACATGCCAAAGAGATAGTCAAGAGCTACAGAGGATGCCAAGTTTTCAGTTCCAAGCAACACCTGCCGGCTTCTGCACTCAAGACCATTCCCCTCACCTGGCCCTTTGCCGTCTGGGGACTCGACATGGTCGGCCCTTTCAAGACAGCCCGCGGCGGCTTGACACATCTGCTTGTCGCCGTGGACAAGTTCACCAAGTGGATCGAAGCGAAGCCGATCAAGAAGCTGAACGGGCCGACTGCCGTGACGTTCATCACCGACATCACTACTCGGTATGGCGTACCGCATAGCATCATCACCGACAATGACACAAACTTTGCCAAAGGAGCACTGGCACGTTTCTGCGCGACGCAGGGCATCCGACTGGACTTAGCGTCCGTTGCCCACCCGCAGTCAAACGGCCAGGTCGAGCGAGCAAATGGACTCATCCTCTCCGGCATCAAGCCCCGACTGGTTGTACCACTGGAGCGATCGGCCGGCTGCTGGGTCGATGAGCTACCGGCTGTCCTCTGGAGTCTGCGTACTACCCCCAACAAGTCAACCGGCTTCACTCCATTCTTCCTTGTATATGGTGCCGAGGCTGTCATCCCAACCGACATCGAGTTCGACTCGCCTCGGATCACCATGTACACGGAGGCGGAGGCCAAGGAAGCAAGAGAAGACGGTGTCGACCTACTGGAAGAAGGCCGGCTGTTAGCACTCAGTCGGTCCGCCATCTACCTGCAGGGGTGGCGCCACTACCACAACCGCAAGGTCAAGCCAAGATCTTTCCAGGAGGGCGACCTTGTGCTTTGGCTGATCCAGCGAACAGCCGGCCAGCACAAGCTCTCGGCCCCCTGGGAAGGCCCTTTCGTCATCAGCACGGCACTAGGCAACGACTCCTACTACTTGATCGACGCGCAAAAACCAAGAGCACGCAAGAGGGATGACTCCGGCAAGGAGTCAGAGCGACCATGGAACGCGAATCTCCTGAGAAGATTTTACAATTGAAAGCAGTATGTACCATGCTACCCTTTTGTATTAAGTATGAAACAACAGGCTCCCTGAGGAGCACTCGGAGACTGCCTTTATTTATCTATGAATGACGAGTGTCATATCCATGAATGTATTATTACATTTGATTTTTGTCTGGCACCGGGTTCGACTAGTCGGCCCGGGGACTGGCCGCCTTGAGCTATATTAAAAGTGCTACCTGAAGTCAGACAAGTAGTGTGCCGGCTGCCGAGTCCTCTCTTGTTGAAAGTCGCAGCTCGAAGAACCGACTGTCCGACTAGCAAGAGCCAAGGCAGAAAGGATGCCCACACGAAAAACGGGTAAGGACTAACGAACTTATATAGCAAAAAGACGGCCTCCAACCATGCTTGCTGGTTGTCAGAACAGCCGGCTGGCCGGCTTCCCAAACACTTCGCTATAATCCAACAAAGCTAGAGTACTTGCCCTCCCAATTGGCCAAGCAATTCTCCAGCCACAGATTGCAGAGCAACTTTCTGACTGGGGAGGCGGCAACCAAGGGAGGGCGGCAAAGGAAACAGCAGAAGGATGAAAAGCAAAGAACGAGGAAAAGCCAAACACATGCATAGTCATATATACATATAAAAGCCCCCAACAGGCCGGCAATCGACATAGTTCGAATACACCCCTAGTGGGTGGAATTGTGTAAACTTAACAGAATATTGTTCCAAAAGTGACAAGACAGGAAAACAAAAGATAGCAGACTAGACTAAAGGCGCGGTGCGGGAGCCGGGTTGGTCGGTGGAGACGGCGTCACCGGGTGAAGGAGTGGCCGGCTGGCGGGTCTCGGCCTGGTCACCACCGGTGGCAGGCGACGCACCCGCGCGTGACGTGGTGCTGGAGGCGCTGTCAGGCTGAGGCTGGCCGACCGCTCCACCATCCGGCCCGGCGTCTTCACCTTCCTCCTCCTCCTCTTCGCCCTCGTCGCTGGAGTCGATCTCCTCCGCCGAGTCTTCACCGTCTACCGGGTTCAGCCCGAACCACTCCTCCGGCTGGGCAACACCGTTGTCATCTACCTCAGGGGCGAAGGCGCTGGTGTCGGTGTAGTCGGCGATTGCCGAAGCCCGCCGGATGATAGCCGGCCGCGCCGGCTCCAGCTCCGTGTCGGCCTCCTGCCGCCAGGTAGCTAGCTGATCCAGACTCAGGCCGGGATACCAGGCCTTGACGAACTCCATCGCCGGCCTGGCACCGGACCGAGCCGCCGAAGCCTTCCAGGCTTCAAAGCGGCCGACTGCCACCTCCAGCCAGTCGGCATTCCGAATGGGGGTGCGGGGAACCACTTCGCCGGGCCAGAGGGCGGCCAATACTTGCGCCCCAGCACGCTGAAGCCGGCAGAGCAGTCGGTGAGCCGGCTGGAGACGGGCCTGGATCGCCAAGAGCTGCTCCTCCAGCGAACGGCCAGCGTTTGGTGCAATCTCGGCGCCAGCCTGCCTTCGTGCTTGGCGGCGGGCCTCGATGATCTGGTTGGCGGCGGTAGAGTAGCCAGGGAAGTACTCTGTGCAAGAAAGAAAGAGAAAGAAGAGAAAACACCAAGTCAGAAAACAAGCCAAAAGCGGCAGGCGACAAGAAAGGACGAAGAAGCAGGCGGCTTACCGTCAACCAAATCTTCGATCTGGCCATAGCCATTGGTCAGCGTTTGCTTTGCTTCGGCCCAGCTAGCCGCCTCTGTCTCGTACTCGGCCTGGAGGGCGGCTTCGCTGTCCTGCACCGCCTTCAGAGCCGCCTTGTGGCTCTCTTCCTGGTCGGCCAACCTCTTGGCCAGGCGGTCACGTTCCTGCACCAAGGCGGCAAACTCGGCCTCCTTGGCACGAAGGGCAGCCTGAGAACCTCCCAGCTGCACCCTCAGGCTGGCGTTGGCCGCTGCAAGGACGGTAGAAAAAGGAGAAGCAACAAGAGGAAGTCGTCAAGGAAGATCCGACCCAACTGCTCAGTAGTCGGCCCGAATCTCGGGGACTACACCCAGTGGGTGCGCTGACGCGCCCCCACGTGAGATAAAGGACGAAGCACTTACCCCGGCTCTCAGTTAGGTCGGCGGTTTTCTGGGTCAGCTCCCGTGCCTGGGAGTTGAAGGCAGCCGCGCGAAGATTTTGGTAGTCCTGCAAGACAGGCAGAAGATCGAAGTAAGAACAAGAACAGCAAAACTAAATCCACTAAGAAGTTCCAAGCCGCCTGCTCAGCAGCCGACTCGGAACTCGGGGACTAAACCCAGTGGGTGCGCTGACGCGCCCCCACGGAAGAAACCAAGATCAAGAAGAAGCAAGATAAGAAGACTAACCTGGATGGCCACCCGCGTCGCAAGGAATTCGTCGGTGTATCGCCTCAGCGTCGTAGCCTGGGCCTGGAGCCGGGTCCGGACGTCCTGCGCGGCCACGTTCATCACGGCCGTCCCTCCGCCCGGCGTCCACCCCGAGGTGGCGCTAGCCACCTCCACATCCTGGGCCGACGAGCTGGAGCCCGTGGCCGGCTGCGGCTCCGACGCAGCCTTCTGTGGCTCTGACACAGCCTTCCCCGCGCGCCGGCTCGGCCGCGTCCGGACCGCCAGCTCAGTCCTCGCGGCCGGCTCGCCCGCCGCCGACTGCACAGGCGGCAGGTCAGGCTGGCCGCCTTGAGCCGCCCCAGTCGGCGGGGTCGGTACCGCCGCCCTCTCCAAGATGACGACGTCATCATCCCTCTCCAGCCCCGGCTGGTCACCGCCGACTTCTTCTGACGGGGGCTCCGGGGCCCCAGGTGCTGCGACGCGCAGTGGGGTGACCAACAAGGCCCCCTCCGCCATCGCTGCAGCCGCAGCCTCTGCTTGGGCCTTGGCTGCGGCGTCAGCCCGCGCCTTCGCCGCCTCCTCCTCCTGCGCCTCCTAGGCGGCGGCCGCCCTCAACGCCTCCGCCTCCCGCGCCTCCCGCGCCTCCCGCTCCTCTCGCACCTCCCGCGCGTTCCGCTCCGTCGCCGCCTGAAGATCGGCACGGGGTTCCACGCGGCGAGTGGTGCTCCCAGATCCTCCCGGCGACCCAACAACGGAGGCGGCAGCAGCCCGCTCGAGCGACAATGGAGCTCTGTTTGTTTGGAGAGAAGGACAAGAATTCAGGAGTTACCAGAGAAAAGAAAAGAGAGTGCACGAAGGAGTATGTACTTACGCCGACACCGTCTGTGGTTGCTTCACCGCCTTGCGGAAGCGGGCCGCCTTCGCGGCCACCTCCTCCCGCCTAGTCGCCGCTGCCCCGCCTCGGGGCTTCTTCGGCCGACTGCCGAACAAACCCGGCGCGGCACGACGCTTTTGCCCGCCGCCCCGAGAAGGCGGCGCAGCAGAGGAACCCGCGCCATGGCCAGACGCCGGCTGACGGCGTGGGACGACTTCGGTCTCGTCGTCGTCCGACCAGACGTCGAAGCTGACTCCAAGCCCGGAGCCGCTTGCTTCGCCGCCGGCTTGGCCACCGCCCGCCTCGGTGTTGTCGTCCATAGCGGCCGCCCCCAAGTCGGGGTCCTCCAGATCGTGCTCCCTCCGGTCGGGGACGAATCGGCGCTCCACGTCCGACCCGCCTGCAGGCCGAAGAAGAGGGCTCTGTCGAGACAAGTTGACTAGCCAGAGTCGGCCAAAAGGAACTCGGCGACAAAACTGAGAGAAGAGGAAGAGACAAGGAGAACTTACTGTGGGCGGTGGATGGGCTCGGCAATATGGCTCCTTGCCGAACTGCCACTCTGAGGAGAGCTTGCAGTTCGCAAGGTAGTTCACCATATAGGCCACCTCGTCGTGCGGCATGTCTTTTGTGCACATCCGGCTTGGATCGAGCTGGCCGCTCATCTGACAGATCAGATGAGGGCGGCTCTGGAGCGGGAGCACCCAGCGCGTGACAAAGGCGGCCAACAGATCGGGCCCCGACAAGCCCTCCGACTGGATCATCGCTCGCACTCGGGCAACAGCTGCGGTTCCAGCCGGCGTCAGCGTCACGGCCCGGTAGGACCACTGGGGCAGCCTGCCTACCGGTGGGCCGGCTACGTAAGCCGGCAGATTGACGTAGTCGCCCTGCGGTGCGACGTTCTTCACATAGAAGTATGATTTTTGCCATCGCTTCACCGACTGGATCAGCGTGATGACGGGGAAGGGGTTGTCGGCAGCCACCCTCTGCATCGCGATGAAGGCACCACTCTGAGCCGGCACGCCTTGCATGCACGTGCCCAGCTTGGACTGGAAGAACTCCCCCCCAGAGCTCGAGGGTAGGGAGGACGCCGAGGTAGCCTTCGCACAAGGTGACGAAGGCGGGCAGCAGCACCACCGTGTTCGGGGTGAGGTGGTGCGGCTGGAGTTGGTAGAACACGAGCCAAGAACGGAAGAAGGCGCTCACGGGCAGGCCGATGCCGCGCAAGAAATGCGAGCGGAAGACTACCCGCTCACCTTCCTGCGGCGCTGGCGTAATCTCCTTCGCCGGCGCGAGACGGACCTCCACCTTGTCCGCGTCGGGCAGCCGCCGCGTCTTGGGGAGGAATTTGATGTGATCCTCATGGACGTTGGAGCCGTCCCAATCCCCGCTATACTGCATCGTGGCATGGGGCTGCCGAGAACGAACACGGCGGCGGAGGATCAAGTGGTGGAACAGCGCGGCGGCGAGGAGCTGTTGAAAGAAAGGGCAGGAGGAATAAGATGGTGGAAAGAGCAGGAGCGTGCGAGAGCCTGCCGCTCTCCCCCTCCCCCTACTTATAGCTTCGCAAGGTGAAGCCGGGGAGGCAGGGCGTGGGGTGAGACGTGGGATTAACTGCACCCACTCCCCCCACGCCTCGCGATTATTACGCCCTAAAAGCGTGCCGAAACCTCCGCAGGAAGACGTGCGGGCGGCTATGGGCCGCAGAGAATCCACGCCTGGGCCCGGGCGTGGGCGTGGCGGGCCCCCGACCTGTGGTGACGTCCCGTCGCGCGCGTGGGCTGGCAGGCTTTTTTGCAACGTGGTTCGCAGGTGGCAAGTGGCCGGCCCGCGGCCCGGTGCGCGCGCTGGCCAACTCCCGCCCTCCGACTCCCAAAAAAATTTCGCCGAGACGGCGCCCCCAACCAAAGTCGGCTCCCAGCTGCCAGCTCGTCAAGAGAGGAAGCTGATCAAGCTTCTCGACTCCCACCCAACCTCGAAGCCCAATCAGCTTCGGGGACTACTGCCGGAGTAAATGGCCACGGGTATCCTAACTGACTACCCGTGGTTCTTAAAAAATTATCAGGCCGATTGAGCCTTCAAGCGTTCGAAGCATTGGGCCGACTTCCCCTGGCCGACTACCGCAGGGGCCGGGTCTCCAAAGGCGACCCGGCCCCGCTAACCTCCCCCAAGATGGTTGCGAGATGGCCGACTCCAGGAAGCCGGCGCCAAGAGGACCGACTCCCAAGAGCCAGCCATGAAGCACGCCGACTCCACAAAGCCATCCAAGACCGCACCCACCAAAACTACACCCACATAACGGTGACAAGATGGGGTGTGGCCACAGTGCGGCCCACTACCCCCGAAGCCCGAGGCAGGCATGGCCATAGGACGCCGTACGGGTCAGCCATCTCCCGTCCGGCTCGGCACTGTAGCCATGCTGGTCTCAACGTCATCCACGACAGACGCCAGTACGGCCCACGGGCAGCGGGCCCCTTTAGCCAGAGAGAGGCGCGAAGGCGGCCCGGCCTCCCCCAGTCGGCCAAGGGCGTAGCCGGCCCCCAGAAGCCGGCTACCCCCCTCCCTCGAAGCATGTGCCACATTAAGGAGACAAGACGAGGTAAGGCTATAGTGAGAGCCCTCGAGGCGGCACGCTGTAGCCACGCTTACCTTGACGAAGCCCTCGTCATCAGGGACGAGGCTACAGTAAGCAGCCGCCGACAAGATCCCTAGGGAGTGGGGCCGACCTGTCGACCAAGACGCCGGCTGCCGGCGGGACCCACCATTCGGCGGGCCCCAACGGCCGGCGGAGCAGCCGGCAAGCGCAGACACTGACGACAGGGACCCACGCCCAGCCAGATTACAATTGTACCCCCGGGGGGTAGGCCTATATAAACCCCCCGGGGCACCCATGCAAAGGGTTGGCTTCTGAGAGTTACACACACACCATAGAGAGAGGGAAGCAGGAGGTAGCCTTGCTCTTCTTCTCCCTTGAACCCGACAGCTCAAGGAGCATTTGTAGCTACTCGTTCTGAGTTAGTGATCATGCGGAGACCCCGCAGAGCAGGACTAGGGGTGTTATCTCCACGGAGAGCCCCGAACCTGGGTAAGATTCGCCGGCGTGCATGTCTTCGCCTCATCCCATTTCCAGGCACTGGCGACGTCTTACTAGCTCCCACCATGATAAGCCACCCGTTGGCATATGCCGCACCTACCACCCGACAGTTCTGCCAGCGGGTTGTCCGTGTAGACACCGAAAAGAGAAGAAAACCCATAAAAAGGAAAAAGTAAAAGCATGCGAATCCTAGAGTTGGTCAAGCCGTACTGTGGATTGCGAATGAGTTAGGCCTCCGTCAATACCCATGGGGTTTTGAGTTTGTAATTTTATGTACGCACGGTATTTAATGCCATGGCCTCATCGGGGCTGGGACGGAGGCCATTTTTGCTAATTCAGCTCATGACGAGCCGAGCTGTCCTGTTGTAGTGTGGTCCGGACCCTCTTAATGATGTCCAGAGGCTGGGCGGCCGGATTATAATGCTGCTTGAGAAGGCCGCTCTGTACCTCTGCTGCTAGGGCGGCGGTGTGTTCCTCTATACGGAGGGAGCGTTCCGTGTTTCCATTTACTGTAATGATGCCACGTGGACCGGGCATCTTGAGCTTGAGATAAGCATAGTGTGGTACTGCGTTGAGTCTGGCAAACGCGGTTCGTCCGAGCAGTGCGTGATAGCCGCTGCGGAAGGGTACGACATCGAAGATTAGCTCTCCGCTTCGGAATTTATCCGGAGAAGCGAAGACCACCTCCAGCGTGATTGAGCCCGTACAGCGGGCCTCTACGCCTGGTATGCCTCCTTTAATGGTAACCTTTGTTGGTTTGATTCGCGAGGGGTTAATGCCCATCTTCCGCACTGGGTCCTGATAAAGCAGGTTGGGGCTGCTACCACCGTCCATCAAGACTCGTGTAAGGTGAAACCCATCAATAATTGGGTCGAGGACTAGTGCGGCTGAACCGCCATGGCGGATACTAGTTGGATGATCCCGACGATCGAAGGTGATCGGGGATGGTGACCACGGATTGAATTTTGGGGCGACTGGCTCTACCGCGTAGACGTCCCTAAGTGCTCCCTTACGCTCCCTTTTGGGGATGTGTGTAGCGTATATCATGTTCACCATTTTGACTTGAGGGGGAAATTTCTTCTTCCCCCCAGTGTTGTGCTGCCGGGGCTCTTCGTCCTCGTCCTCACTCTGTGATTCCCCTTCCTTGTTTCTGCTGTTTATCTTGCAAGCTTGTTTAAAGACCCGGCATTCTCTGTTAGTATGGTTGGCCGGTTTGCCTGGGGTGCCGTGTATCTGGCAAGGACGATCGAGTGTGCGGTCCAAGCTGGATGGTCCTCCGCTGCTCCTTTTACAGGGCTTCTTTCGCTGGCCAGACTTGGAGCCACTGAATCCGGCGTGAACTGTAGTGTCATCGGTGTTATCGCCATTGCTTCGGTGTTTGTGTTTGTTGCGTTGGAGTTTGTCGGTGCTGCTTTCAGCCTCGGAGGGGCCTGTTTTGCTGGTTGTGT